>NC_057727.1:1170401-1188369 GCF_004010195.1 Chiloscyllium plagiosum
GTACTCCATTCACAATGTGCTCCAATTAACAATGTGTACCATTCACAATGTGTTCCATTCACAATGTTTTCCATTCACAATATGTTCCATTCCCTTTGTGCTCAATTCACAATGTGTTCCATTCACAAAGTGTTCCATTCTCAATGTGCTCCATTCACAATGTGCTCCATTCACAATGTGTACCATTCACAATGTGTTCCATTCACAATGTTTTCCATTCACAATATGTTCCATTCACTTTGTGCTCCATTCTCAATGTGTTCCATTCTCAATGTGCTCCATTCACAATGTGCTCCATTCACAATGTGTTCCATTCTCAATGTGTTCCATTCTCAATGTGCTCCATTCAGAATGTGCTCCATTCACAATGTGTTCCATTCACTTTGTGTCCCATTCACAAAGTGTTCCATTCACAATGTGCTCCATTCACAATGTGTTCCATTCTCAATGTGTTCCATTCTCAATGTGCTCCATTCACAATGTGCTCCATTCACAATGTTTTCCATTCACTTTGTGCTCCATTCACAAAGTGTTCCATTCACAATGTGCTCCATTCGCAATGTGTTCCATTCACAAAGTGTTCCATTCACAATGTGCTCCATTCGCAATGTGTTCCATTCACAATGTACTCCATTCTCAATGTACTCCATTCTCAATGTACCTCATTCACAATGTACCCCATTCTCACTGTAGCCCATTCACAATGTACCCCATTCACAACGTGCTCCATTCTCAATGTACTCCATTCACAATGTACCCCATTCACAATGTACCCCATTCTCACTGTTCCCCATTCTCAATGTTCCCCATTCACAATGTCCCCCATTCACAATGTACTCCATTCACAATGTGTTCCATTCTCAATGTGAAACATGTTCATTTTCTGCTTGGAAATGGTTCCATTCTCTCTCTGGACTTGGCTCTTCTTTGCTCTGTCCTTGGTATACCAGCCTATGTTCACCCCTGTCTCTGGTGTACTCTTTGCTGTTGTGACTAGCTGTCTGCATCTGACCCCCACTCTGTATTCTCTGTTTGACCCTCTGGCTGCGTCTCTCCTTCTGCATCTTTCCCCTTCTCAGTTATTCTCTGTTGTAGCCTGTGGCTGCGTCTTTGTAGCTCGATTCCTGATAGAGGTGGGTCCACTGTTGTTCTGTGCTGCACTCCTTGCCCAGATCTTGGTGAGAATGGCAATGCCACGTGGGTGTGACGGACCCTCATGCCTCTACTTTTTGTGTCCTGGATTTGGTACCAAGACTGTTTGCTGCACCTAGTGTTGGAGGTGCCACTGTCAAGCGACATTAGCTTCATATTGGCTTCAAATCACTGCTGTGGACTTTGTTTTTATCAAAAATACTGGAATGTTTCAGTGGTTGATGGGACAATCACCAACTCTACTCTCCATACTGAGAGTCCAGACTCTGAAAAATCACACTTGTTGCCTTGTTACAGCATCCACTGAGAAAGTGGCCTCATAAATCCTGTGATCATTGCCTCCCGTACAGCAATATTAAGCAATAAAGTCTAGTATTTACTCTCACCAGAAGCTGATCTTCCAGCATTTTTTATATCTTTGTAGGATCTTTCCAGACCTCTTCAGACTGCCAGAAATATTGATTCTCTGCGGCTCTTCATTTCCAATTTATATCAACAGTTTCACAGCTGGTTTATCCTTATCTGTTCCTATTTATTCGATGAAGCATAGCTGCCATCTTTATTTAAAGAGTTTAACCTGAGTTAGAGCATCAATGTCCTTCCAGCTTGGGGATTTGGGATCTACCTTTTTGTTCTTCTTGTCTCTTCCAGGCAGTATTGAAATGGAGAGATTTTCCATGCTCATATCATTACGGGGACACTTTATATGTACCTTCAGCAATGTTTCTGCTATGCTGTCTGCTTTTAGTTTGGTATTGACACTTTATATGTCATGTTATGCAGTCCGTGTGTGCCTTCAGGGTCATATTTAATAGAAAGTTTTTTTACTATTTGTTCTATAACCTGTTTTAAACCTTGTTCCATTAACCCTGCATAGTTCCCAACTGCAGCTCATCCATTGTTCTCTGTTTGAATTGAAGAAGACTTGTTTTTGCTCTGTTGCATGTGGGGTTAACCTCCAACAACTGTTTTATTTATATGTAATGCTGTCACAAAGGTTTTCACAGTCTGGGATAAATGTTGTGTTTTTTTTCACTTTTTCTGTACCTATTTTTAAAATGTTTTTGTACTGTGGGAAATTTTGACTTCTCAAATGCTTTGAATCTTCTCAGCCAGTTCTGCCCACAGTGTTCAAACTGTCGCACTATCGCCTTTGTTCCGTGATTTAACAGTACGTGCTCAGCTCTGCTGCCACCATGTAAGGATTCCCTCCGCTATCTAAATGCAACACCAATGTGTTACATAGACTCCAAAAACTTGAAACATTCTTGTGGATTTATTTAATCTCTACACGCATCCTATAGAGCAATCTCTACACGCGTCCTATATAGCAAATCACTACACATGTACTATATAGCAATCTCTGCATGCGTCCGATATAGCAAATCACTACATATGTACTATATAGCAATCTCTGCACATGTACTATATAGCAATCTCTACACGCGTCCTATATAGCAAATCCCTACACACGTACTATATAGCAATCTCTGCACGTGTCCTATATATCAATCTATACACATGTACTATATAGCAATCTCTACACGTGTCCTATATAGAAATCACTATATGTGTCCTATCTAGCAATCTCTACACACGTACAATATAGCAATCTCTACAGGCATACCTTATAGCAATCTCTACATGCGTACTATATAGCAATCCCTACACACGTAATATATAGTAATGTCTACACACGTCCTATATAGCAAATCACGACACACGTACTGTTTGGCAATCTCTGCACACATACTATATAGCAATCTCTAAGCACGTACTATATAGCAATCTCTACACGTGTACTATATAGCAATCCCTACACAGGTACTATATAGCAATCCCTCTACGTGTACTATATAGCAATCTCTACATGCGTAATATATAGCAATCTCTACATATGTACTATATAGCAATCCATACACGCATACTATATAGCAATCTCTACACGTGTACTATATAGCAATCCCTACACACGTACAATGTAGCATTCTCTACACACATAATATAGCAATCTCTACACGCGTACTGTATAGCAATCTCTACACACGTCCTATACAACAATCTCTAACATGTATGATATAGCAATCTCTACAGGCGTACATTATAGCAATCTCTACACGCGCACTATATAGCAATCCCTACACATACTATATAGCAATCTCTACACGCATACTACATAGCATCCCTCCACGCATACTCTATAGCAATCTCTACACATGTATTATATAGCAATCTCTACACATGCGCTACATAGCAATCCATGCACACATAGTATATAGCAATTTCTACACGCGTACTATGTACCAATCCCTGCACATGTACTATATAGCAATCTGTACACATGTACTATATTGCAATCCCTCCACGCATACTATGTAGCAATCTCTACACATGTCCTATTTTGCAATCTCTACACGCGTACTATAGTGCAATCTCTACACATGTACTACATAGCAATCCGTACACACATACCATATAGCAATCTCTACACATGTACTACATAGCAATTCGTACACACATACCATATAGCAATCTCTACATGAGTACATTATAGCAATCTCTACACGCGCGCTATATAGCAATCCCTACACGTGTACTATAAAGCAACCCCTACAGACGTACTATAATGACCCCTACACGTGTACTATATAGCAATCCCTACACTTGCACTATATTGCAAACCCTACACAGGTACTAGATAGCAATCCCTACACACTATGATATAGCAGTCTCTACACACTTATAATATAACAATCTCTACACACGTACTACATAGCAATCCGTACACGTGTACTATATAGCAATCTCTACACGTGTCCTATGTAGCAATCTCAACACACATACAATATAGCAATCTCTACAGGCGTACATTGTACCAATCTCTACACATGCATTATATAGCAATCCCTACATGCGTCCTATATAGCAATCCCTACATGCGTACTATATAGCAATCTCTAAATGCATCCCATATAGCAATCTCTACACACCTCCTATATAGCAATCTCTACACACATACAATATAGCAATCTCTACAGGCGTACATTGTACCAATCTCTACACATGCATTATATAGCAATCCCTACATGCGTCCTATATAGCAATCCCTACATGCGTACTATATAGCAATCTCTAAATGCATCCCATATAGCAATCTCTACACACCTCCTATATAGCAATCTCTACACACATACAATATAGCAATCTCTACAGGCGTACATTGTACCAATCTCTACACATGCATTATATAGCAATCCCTACATGCGTCCTATATAGCAATCCCTACATGCGTACTATATAGCAATCTCTAAATGCATCCCATATAGCAATCTCTACACACCTCCTATATAGCAATCTCTACACACATATTATATAGCAATCTCTACAGGCGTGCATTATAGCAATCTCTACACATGCACTATATAGCAATCCCTACAGGTGTACTATATAGCAATCCCTACACTTGCACTATATTGCAAACCCTACACAGGTACTAGATAGCAATCCCTACACACTATGATATAGCAGTCTCTAATCGCTACTTGTGTTCTATATAGCGATTCCTACACATATAGTATAAAGCGATCGCTACACATGCACTATATAGCAATCCCTACACTTGCAGTATATTGGAATCCCTACACACGTACAATGTAGCAATCTCTACACGCGTACTATATAGCAATCTCTACAGGCGTGCATTATAGCAATCTCTATACGCGCACTATATAGCAATCCCTATACACGTACTATGTAGCAATCTCTACACGCGTACTATATAGCAATCTCTACATGGATCCTATGTAGCAATCTCAACACACATACAATATAGCAATCTCTACAGGCGTACATTGTACCAATCTCTACACATGCATTATATAGCAATCCCTACATGCGTCCTATATAGCAATCCTACATGCGTCCTATATAGCAATCCCTACATGCGTACTATATAGCAATCTCTAAATGCATCTCATATAGCAATCTCTACACACCTCCTATATAGCAAACTCTACACACATATTATATAGCAATCCCTACATGCGTACTATATAGCAATCTCTACATGCATCCCATATAGAAATCTCTACACGCGTACTATATAGCAATCGCTACATGTGTTCTATATAGCGATTCCTACACACATAGTATAAAGCGATCGCTACACGTGCACTATATAGCAATCCCTACACTTGCAGTATATTGGAATCCCTACACACGTACTATATAGCAATCCCTACACATGTACTATGTAGCAATCTTGACACGCGTACTATATAGCAATCTCTACAGGCATGCATTATAGCAATCTCTACACGCGCACTATATAGCAATTCCTACACATGTACTATATAGCAATCTCTACGTGCATCCTATAGAGCAATCTCTACACATGTACTATATAGCAATCTCTACGTGTTTACTATATAGCAATCTCTACATGCGCACTATGTAGCAATCTCTACACTCATACTATATACCAATCCCTACACACGTACTATACAGCAATCTCTACACGCGTACTATATAGCAATCGCTACATGTGTTCTATATAGCGATTCCTACACACATAGTATAAAGCGATCGCTACACGTGCACTATATAGCAATCCCTACACTTGCAGTATATTGGAATCCCTACACACGTACTATATAGCAATCTCTACACGCGTACTATATAGCAATCTCTACAGGCGTGCATTATAGCAATCTCTACACGCGCACTATATAGCAATCCCTACACACATACTATGTAGCAATCTCTACACGCGTACTATATAGCAATCTCTACATGGATCCTATGTAGCAATCTCAACACACATACAATATAGCAATCTCTACAGGCGTACATTGTACCAATCTCTACACATGCATTATATAGCAATCCCTACATGCGTCCTATATAGCAATCCCTACATGCGTACTATATAGCAATCTCTAAATGCATCTCATATAGCAATCTCTACACACCTCCTATATAGCAAACTCTACACACGTATTATATAGCAATCTCTACAAATGTACTATATAGCAATCCCTAAGTGCGTACTATATAGCAATCTCCACACATGAAATGTATAGAAATACGCACACATGTACTATATAGCAATCTCTACACATGTACTATATAGCAATTCGCACACGCGTACTATATAGCAATCTCTACGCACGTACTATATAGCAATCCCTACACATGTTCTATATAGCGATTCCTACACACATAGTATAAAGCGATCCCTACACGTGTACTATATTGCAATCCCTACACAAGTACTATATAGCAATCCCTACACACAACGATATAGCAATTTCTACACACTTATAATGTCGCAATTTCTACACACGTACTACCGAGCAATCCGTACACGTGTACTATATAGCAATCGCTACATGCGTAGTATATAGCAACCTCTACACGCATCCTATATAGCAATCTCTCCACGTGTACTATATGGCAATCTCTACACGTGTACTATATAGCAATCGCTAAATGCGTACTATATAGCAATCTCTCCACGTGTACTATATAGCAATCTCTCCACATGCACTATATAGCAATCTCTACACATGTGCTATATAGCAATCCGTACGCGCGTACTATATTGTAATCTCTACACATGTACTATTATAGCAATCCGTACACACGTACTATATAGCAACCTCTACACGCGTAGTATATAGCAAACCCTCCATGTGTACTAAATAGCAATGTCTGCACACGTATTATACAGCAATCTCTACGCATGCACTATATAGCAATCCCTACACACGTACTATATAGAAATCTCTACACATGTACTGTATAGCAATCCCTCCATGCGTATTATATAGCATCCCTTCACGCGTACTCTATAGCAATCTCTACACATGTACTATATAGCAATCCGTACACGCGTCCTATATAGCAATCTCTACACGTACTATATAGCAATCCCTACACACGTACTATATAGCAATTTCAACACATGTACTATATAGCAATCTCTACACATGTACTATATAGCAACCTCTACACGCGTAGTATATAGCAAACCCTCCACGTGTACTAAATAGTTGAAAAATGTGGTGCTGGAATAACACAGCTGGCCAGCCAACATCCAAGGAGCAGGAGAATCGACGTTCCAGGCATAGGCCCTTCTTCAGGAATCTCTACACACGTACTACATAGCAATCCCTACACATTTACTATATAGCAATCCCTACACACGTAGTATATAGCAATCTCTTCACACATATTATAAAGCAACCTCTACACGCATCCTATATAGCAATCTCGACACGTGTACTATATAGCAATCGCTACACGCGTACTATATAGCAATCTCTACCTGCATCCTATATAGCAATCTCTATACATGTACTACATAGCAATCCGCACATGCGTACTATATAGCAATCTCTACATGTGTACTATATAGCAAACCCTACACACGTACTATATAGCAATCTCTGCACGCGTACAATATAGCAATCTCTGCATGCATCCTAAATAGCAATCTCTACACACGTACTTTATTGCAATCTCTACACGTGTACTATATAGCAATCTCTACACACGCACTATATAGCAATCTCTATACTCATATTATATACCAATCCCTACACACATACTATATAGCAAACTCTACACACATACTATATAGCAATCCGCACATGCGTACTATATAGCAATTTCTACACGTGTACTATATAGCAATCTCTACACGCATAATATATACCAATCTCTACACGTGCAATATATAGCAATCCCTACATACATACTATATAATAATCTCTACACCTGTACTATATTGCAATCTCTACAAGCATCCTACATAGCAACCTCTACACACGTACGATATAGCAATCTCTACAGGTGTACATTATAGCAATCTCTACACGTGCGCTATATAGCAATCCCTACACACATACTATATAGCAATCTCTAGATGCATCCTATAGAGCAATCTCTACACACGTACTATATAGCAATCTCTACGTGTTTACTATATAGCAGTCTCTACACCCGCACTATATAGCAATCTCTATACTCATACTATATACCAATCCCTACACACGTACTATATAGCAATCTCTACATGCGTACTATATAGCAATCGCTACATGTGTTCTATATAGCGATTCCTACACACATAGTATAAAGCGATCGCTACACGTGCACTATATAGCAATCTCTACACTTGCAGTATATTGAAATCCCTACACACGTACTATATAGCAATCGCTACATGTGTTCTATATAGCGATTTCTACACACATAGTATAAAGCGATCGCTACACGTGCACTATATATCAATCCCTACACTTGCAGTATATTGGAATCCCTACACAAGTACTATATAGCAATCGCTACACACGTACAATGTAGCAATCTCTACACGCGTACTATATAGCAATCTCTACAGGCGTGCATTATAGCAATCTCTACACGCGCACTATATAGCAATCCCTACACACGTACTATGTAGCAATCTCTACACGCATACTATATAGCAATCTCTACACGTGTCCTATGTAGCAATCTCAACACACATACAATATAGCAATCTCTACAGGCGTACATTGTACCAATTTCTACACATGCATTATATAGCAATCCCTACATGCGTCCTATATAGCAATCCCTACATGCGTACTATACAGCAATCTCTACATGCATCCCATATAGCAATCTCTACACGCGTCCTATATAGCAATTTCTACACACGTACTATATAGCAATCTCTATACGCGCACTTTCTAGCAATCCCTACAGGTGTACCATATAGCAATCCCTACACACGTACTATATAGCAATCTCTACACATTTCCTATACAGCAATCTCTACAAACGTACTATATAGCAATCCCTAAACGCGTACTATATAGCAATCTCCACGCACCCACTGTATAGAAATACACACACACGTACTATATAGCAATCTCTACACACGTACTATGTAGCAATCCACACACTCATACTATATAGCAATCTCTACACGTGTACTATATAGCAATCCCTACACACACACTATATAGCAATCGCTACACACGTACTATATAGCAATCTCCACACGCATCCTATATAGCAATCTCTAAACATTTACAATATAGCAATCTCTACAGGCATACATTATTGCAATCTCTACACGTGCACTATATAGCAATCCCTACACACATACTATATAGCAATCTCTACACACGTGCTGTATAGATATCCGCACACACATACCCTAAGTTGCAATTTCCACATGCGTACTATATACCAATCCCTACACATGTACCATATAGCAATCTCTACACACATACTATATAGCAATCCATACAGGGGTACTATATAGCAATCTCTACATGCATGCTATATAGCAATCCCTACACACGTACTATGTAGCAATCTCTACACGTGTACAATATAGCAATCTCTACATACATCCTATATAGCAATCTCTACACACGTACAATATAGCAATCTCTACAGGCGTACATTGTACAAATCTCTACACGTGCATTATATAGCAATCCCTATATGCGTACTATATAACAATCTCTACATGCATCCTATATAGCAATCTCTACATGCCTCCTATATAGCAATCTCTACACACCTCCTATATGGCAATCTCTACACGTGTACTATATAGCAATCTCTACACACGCACTATATACCAATCCCTACACACGTACTATATAGCAATCTGTACATGCGTACTATATAGCAATCTCTACACATGTACTATATAAAGCAATCCCTACATACGTACTTTATAGCAATCTCTACATGTGTGCTACATAGCAATCTCTACAAGCATCCTATATAGCAATCCCTACACACGTAATATATAGCAATCTCTACAGGCATACATTATAGCAATCTCTACACGTGCACTATATAACAACCCCTACACATGTACTATATAGCGATCCCTACACACATACTAAATAGTATTCCCTACACGTGTACTATATAGCAATCCCTACACTTGCACTATATTGCAAACCCTACACACTTACTATATAGCAAACTCTACACATGTACCATGTAGCAATCCCTGCACACATTCTATAAAGCGAATTCTACACACATACTATAAAGTGATCCCTACACACGTACTATATAGCAATCCCTACGATATAGCAATCTCTACACACTTACAAAATAGCAATCTCTACACACGTACTATATAACAATCTCTACACACCCACTATATAGCAATCCCTATACACATACTATATAGCAATCTCTACACATGTACTTTATAGCAATCACTACACGTGTACTATACACATAATATATAGCAACCTCTACACGCGTACTATATAGCGATTTCCACACATGTACTATATAGCAATCCGTACACGCGTCCTATATAGCAATCTCTACGCATGTACTATATAGCAATCCCGACACATGTACTATATAGCAATCTCTTCACGTGAACTATATAGTAATCTCTACACATGCACTATATAGCAATCTCTACAGGTGTACAATATAGCAATCTCTACACGCATACTATATAGCAATCTCTACACCCGTAATATATAGCAATCTCTACAGGTGTACATTATAGCAATCTCTACATGCGCACTATATAGCAATCCCTACACAGGTACTATATAGCAATCCCTACACACGTACTATACAGTGATTCCTACACACGTATTATAAAGCAATCCCTGCACGTGTTCTATATAGCAGTCCCTACACTTGCACTATATAGCAATCCCTACACACTACAATATAGCAATCTCTACACACTTATAATATAGCAATCACTACACTCTTATAATATAGCAATTTCTACACACGTACTACATAGCACTCCGGACACGTGTAATATATAGCAACCTCTACACGCATTCTGTATAGCAATCCCTACACACGTACTATATAGCAATCTCTACACACATACTATATAGCAATCCCTACACACGTACTATATAGCAATCTCCACATGCATCCTATATAGCAATCTCTACACACATAAAATGTAGCAATCTCTACAGGTGTACATTATTGCAATCTCTACACACGCACTATATATCAATCCCTATACACATACAATACAGAGATCCCTACACGCGTACTATATAGCAATCTCTACAGGTGTACATTATAGCAATCTCCACACACGCACTATATAACAATCCCTACATGCGTACTATATAGCAATATCTACACGCATACACACGTACTATATAGCAATCTCTACACGCGCACTATATAGCAATCTCTACACGCATACTATATATCAATCCCTACACGCGTACTATATAGCCATCTCTACACACGTAATATATAACAATCTCTACAGACGTACATTATAGCAATCTCTACTCGTGCACTATATAGCAATCCTTACACAAGTACTATATAGCACACTTTACACATGCACCATGCAGCAATCCCTGCACACGTACTATATAGCGATTTCTACACATGTAGTATAAAGCAATCCCTACACGTGTACTATATAGCAATCCCTATACTTGCAGTATATTGCAATCCCTACACACCTACTATATAGCAATCTCTACGCGCGTCCTATATAGCAATCTCTACACGCGTACTATATAGCAATCTCTATATAGTACGCATGTGCGGATTGCTATATAGTACGTGTGTAGGGATTGCTATATACTATATACTACACCCATACTGTAAAGCAATCCCTACACATGTACTATATAGCAATCTCTACACGTGTAGTATATAGCAAACCCTCCAGACGTACTATATTGTAATCTCTACACGCGTATTATACAGCAATCTCTACACATGTACAACATAGCAATCTGTACACGTGTACTATATAGCAATCTCTATACGTGTGCTATATAGAAATCCCTACACATGAACTATATAGAAATCTCTACACACGTACTGTGTAGCAATCCCTACATGTGTACTATATTGCAATCCCTACGCACGTACTACATAGCAATCCCTACACATGTACTATACAGCAATCTCTAGAAGTGTAGTATATAACAAACCCTCCACGCCTACCTGAGGGTGGACAATGGCCTTAGAGGGTGCACAGTGTTACTGAAAGGGTTAAAATAAAACAAAGAAGTGTGGATGCTGGAGGTCTGAAACAAAAACAGGAAGTACTGGAGAAACTCAGCAGATCTGGCAGCATGAGTGGAGAGAGGAAAACAGAGTTAACGTTTCAAGTCCAGAGACTGTTTTTCAGAACTGTTAGGAGCCCAGATATGTCCAGCTTGAAGACGTTCTGCTCCACTCTCCAATAGGATTTCTGTTCTGATCTTTCTTGTTCACCATCCATTAGTTTTATTGTCACCGTATACCACCGTATATATAGCTGCTTTCAGTTCTGTTCTTACCAAAGTGATTTCTTTTTCAGTCCAGATGAGATGTCAAACTAGACTCAGGACATTAACTCTGTTTCTCTCTCCCACAGGAGCTGCCAAATCTGTTGTGTTCCTCTGTTGTTGTTTGCTTCTGATATCTGAAATCGAGGGGTTAAACAATGAGGAGGGATTGTGTGTTTCAGTTGTATTTCCTAGTATTTAGATGGTTAAGGGGGCAATTTGATCAAAGCTTGAATGGGATTGAGGAGAACCATGAAGGTAAAACGGAGCAAATTGATTTTAGCTGCTGGCCAGTGCAGGAGAAAGGGAGGGGTGTGGGGCAGGGAGTCAAAACATTAGCACCAGGCTGGTCTAGAGTGACACTAGGAACTACAAAGGATGTAAGGGAAGTTGGTCAAGATTCCCACAAACGGCAACTGAAACTACAGCACATATTAGTTTTTCAACCTGAAACTGAGTGATCTTTGCTATCCAAAGCTACCAAGGGATAAAGTTCAGTTTTAGGATAAGGTTTATTATCACCTGTACATGAGTACAGGGATATAGGATTACAGTGAAAAGTGTTTAAAGTCACCGATCTCTGGGCCTATGTTACAGACAAAGGTGCTGTTATGGACCAGACCAGACCCTCTCAATATATCTTAAGAAGGTAGCCCAGACTCTAAGTTTTTCTTATTTGAAAGGTAGGTGTGAGGTGCAGTGTTCCAGATGCAATGTGATTGGTCAAACTGCTTGATGTTAAGCAACACACAATTTATGTAAACACAAATACAACCACACGAAAGAGGACTGTGGAATAACTGGATTATTGGAAAACTTAAGAGAATAATGGATACATGAACTATTACTAATAAACTGTTCCACTGCAGTAACATCCCATAAACACACCCCTTGGCAAAAAAGGCAAATTCAGACACCGATTCTCACATGCAGTTCTCCAATCCAGGAGGAAAAAACAAGAGACGATTCAGAGAGAATAGCAGTGAGCAAACATGCTCCAGAGACTCTAACTCTGTTGAGACCTTTAAAAGCTTCTTATGTTACTGAAAAAAACCAAAAGCCAGGAATCTGGATCTGTGATAGCTGGCCACACCCAGGCTGTTCCATTGTTCCAAGCATAAACCAACGCCTCACAAACTGTTTACTCTCTGAGAGGCAGCTTGGAGCCTCTGCCTTACAGCCTCTCTTCAAAAAAACCTGGACAAAATAACCCCTTAAAATGACAGCATTGTCACAGGTACCTCAGTACAAACTCTTAGGTATAAAGTGGAAAATAAAATATTAAGTTAAAAGTTCGCATAACAGTCATTTAAAGCCATGGACCTGGTATCTGGACTCTTCGCCAAAACTGAGACCAGCAATGGGAAGGGGCTGGAGCAGAAATGGCTGTTTAGGAACATCAACATCTCATTGAATATTGGGATGTACTCAAAGGGCTGAATGGCCTCTTTACTGTCATGTGGGTGTGTAGCACAAACAAGATCATGTTGTCCTTCTTCTATTTCAGAAGCTGACGCTTTTCGGCTCAACGTTGATCAGTAACGCCTCGCCCCAGGGTCAGACCCTGGACATTCCGGGAGCTCATGCCCCTGCCATTGTCAGCAGGAATGGTCTGTTCCTCTTTGGGAATGATGGGAAAATGGTAATAATCCTGTTCTTCAAACTCTGGATTCTGCATCTTCAGAAAGTTTTCTGATTGAAACAAGCAGAGGAATAAATTTGACCCAGTTCTGGTGTAATCAAACTGTCATGGTAATCGAATGTGCTGATGAGTAATTGAGTGCAATTCTGAGTAATTGAGAGTGATGGTGAGTAATCGAGAGCAATGGTGAGTAACTGTGGGTGATGGTGAGTAATTGAGAGCAATGGTGAGTAATTGAGAGTGTTGGTAGGTAATTGAGAGTGTTGGTGAGTAATTGAGAGTGTTGACGAGTAACTGAGAGTGATGGTGAGTAATTAAGTACAATGAAATGTAATTGAGTGCAATGGTGAGTAATGGTGATTAATTGAGAGTGATGGTGAGTACTTGAGTGTAATTGTAAGTAGTTGAGAGTGATGGTGAGTAATTGAGAGCAATGGTCAGCAATTGAGAGCAATTGTGAGGAACTGAGTGTGATGGTGAGTAATCAAGAGTGATAATCAGAAATTGAGTGCAATGCTGAGTTATTGAGAGTGATAGTGAGTAATTGAGTGTGATAATGAGTAATTGAGAGTGATAGCGAATAATCAAGAGGTAGGTGAATAATCAAGAGTGATGGTCAGTAATTGAGTACAATAGTGAATCATGGAGAGTGATGATGAGTAATCGAGAGCGATGGTAAATAATGGAGAGTGACGGTGAGTAATCAAGAGTGATGGTGAGTAATTGAGAGTGATGGTGAGTAATCAAGAGTGATGGCCAGTAATTGAGTGTAATAGAGTAATTGAGTGCAATGCTGAGTAATTGAGAGTGAGGTGATTAATTGAGAGTAATAATGTGTAATCAAGAGTGATAGTGAGTAATCAAGAGTGATGGTGAGTAATCAAGAGTGATGATCAGTAATTGAGTACAATAGTGAGTAATGGAGAGTGATGGTGAGTAATTGAGAGTGATTGTGAGTAATCAAGAGTGATGGTGAGTAATCAAGAGTGATGGTCAGTAATTGAGTACAATAGTGAGTAATTGAGAGTGATGGTGAGTAATCAAGAGTGATTGCGAGTAATCGAGAGTGATGGTGAGTAATCAAGAGTGATGGCCAGTAATTGAGTGTAATAGTGAGTAATCAAGAGTGTTGGTGACTAATTGAGAGCGATGGTGAGTAATTGAGAGTGATGGTGAGAAATCAACAGTGATGTTCAGTAATTGAGTGTAATAGTGAGTAATTATGAGTGATGGTGAGTAATTGAGAGCGATGGTGAGTAATTGAGAGTGATGGTGAGTTATCAAGAGTGATGGTGGGTAATTTGAGTGTAATAGTGAGTAATCAAAAGTGATGGTGAGTAATCAAGTGTGATGATGAGTAATTAAGAGCAATGGTGAGTAATGGAGAGTGCTCGTGAATAATGGAGAGTGAGGGTGAGTAATTGAATGTAATAGTGAGTAATCGAGAATGATGGTGAGTAATTGAGAGTGAAAATCAGTAATTGAATGCAATGCTAGGTAATTGAGAGTGATGGTGAGTAATTGAGAGTAATAATGAGTTATCAAGAGTGATGGTGAGTAATCAAGAATGATGGTCAGTAATTGAGTACAATAGTGAGTAATGGAGAGTGATGGTGAGTAATCGAGAGTGATGGTGAGTAATTGAGAGTGAAAATCAGTAATTAAGTGCAATGCTGAGTAATTGAGAGTGATGGTGAGTAATTGAGGGTAATAATGTGTAATCAAGAGAGATACTGAGTAATCAAGAGTGATAGTGAGTAATCAAGAGTGATAGTGAGTAATTGAGAGTGATAATCAGTAATTGAGAGCAATGCTGAATAATTGAGAGTGATGGTGAGTAATTGAGAGTAACAATGTGTAATCAAGCCTTTCCTGAAGAAGGGCTCATGCCCAAAACTTCGATTCTCCTGCTCCTTGGATGCTGCCTGACCTTCTGTGCTTTTCCAGCAACACATTTTCAGCTCTAATCAAGAGCAATGGTGAGTAATGGAGAGTGCTGGTGAGTAATGGAGAGTGATGGTGAGTAATGGAGAGTGATGGTGAGTAATGGAGACTGCTGGTGAATAATGGAGAGTGATGGTGAGTAATGGAGAGTGATGGTGGGTAATTGAGTGTAAGAGTGAATAATTGAGAGTAATTGTAAGTAATCAAGAGTGATGGTGAGTAATGGAGAGGATTGTGAGTAATCGAGAGTGATAATGAATAATGGAGAGTGATGGTGAGTAATTGTGATTGATGGTGAGTAATCAAGAGTGATGGTCTGTAATCAAGTGTAACAGTGAGTAATCAAGAGTGATGGTGAGTAATTAAGTATAATGGTGAGTAATGGAGAGTGCTGGTAAATAATGGAGACTGATGGTGAGTTATTGAGTGTAATAGTGAGTAATCGAGAGTGGTGAGTAATCGAGAGTTAAAGTTGACTAGTGGACAGTGCTGGTAAATAATGTGAGTGATGGCGAGTAACTGAGCGTAATAGTGAGGAATGGAGAGTGCTGGTGAGTATTTGAGAGTGATGGGGAGTAATTGGGTGCAATAGCGAGTAATTGAGTATGATGGGGATTAATCAAGAATGATAGTGAGTATTTTAGCGTAATAGTGAGTAATCTAGAGCGATGGTTGAGTAATTGAGTGCAATGGTGAGTAATCAAGGGGGATGGTGAGTAATTAAGAGTAATAGTGAGTAATTGTGAGCAATCGTGAATGGATGATGCGATGATGTCCTATTGCACATTGACCTTTGCCCCGGTACCTTATTGAGGAAACGTTTTTGTGAAACACGTGGTTTCCTTACAGCTTTTGGTGAAGAGTTTGCAGTTTGAAGATGGTAAAATGATCCCAGCCTCCAAATACTTTTCCTCTTCAGAAAGTTCCTCCTTACAGCTAACTGAAGAGGAGGAGAAAATCAAAGAGCAACTCCGAGTAAGTGCTGAAGACATGTTATGTTCAATCGGATACTGTCCAATGGGGAATTCAGGGGAAACGTTTCACCTGAGGAGTGGGGACAGTGTGTGGGACTGACTCCCACAGAGAGTGGGGACAGTGTGTGGGACTGACTCCCACAGAGAGTGGGGAAAGTGTGTGGGACTGACTCCCACAGAGAGTGGGGACAGTGTGTGGGACTAACTCCCACAGAGAGTGGGGACAGTGTGTGGGACTGACTCCCACAGAGAGTGGGGGGAGAATGTGGGACACTTACCCACTCAGGGGAATAGGGGGAGAATGTGGGAACGACTCTCACAGAGAGTGGGGAGAGTGGAGGACTCATTCCCACAGGGCCCTGGGCCAGGGGAATTATATTAATGTATTGATGGGGATTTTGGATAAACTCACAGGAGAGGCAGGAAGGGAATAGTCTGATGGGTCACATCTCTGCTTAGAGATATGAACAAGAGTGGGACCATCTGGTCCTCCAGTATCCCATCACCTCAGACTGAATCTCCCCACAGCCACAACTCCAGCCTCATCTGTCTCTGAATTCTGATTTGGAATGAATGTGTCCTGAGGGAGTTAGTTACCTCTCTGCCTGGCTGGTAGGAGGCCCCTCACAAAGGGGTTCAGTATTCCCAGATTCAGTCCTCCTGGGCCTGGGTTCATCAGGGTGACTTCAGTTAACTCACTGAGTAACTTCAAATGAAAGGGTTGAGAAAGCTTCACCCTGAAGTAGGACAGGTTAGTCTGAAGTTGGGACACATGGCTCACACGCTTTACTCCGTATCTCACCCCGTGCTGTCCCTGTCCTGGGAGTGTTTCATTGGGGACAGTGTAGAGGGAGCTTTACTCTGTATCTAACCCCGTGCTGTCCCTGTCCTGGGAGTGTTTCATTGGGGACAGTGTAGAGGGAGCTTTACTCTGTATCTAA
>NC_057727.1:1189640-1192943 GCF_004010195.1 Chiloscyllium plagiosum
AGAGATGGTCCAGGTAAATTTAAGGTCAGGGTGGAATGTGTTGGTGAAGTTGATGAATTGCTCAACCTCCTCGCAGGAGTGGGAGGGGGAGTTGAAATGTTGGGCCACGGGGCGGTTTGGTTGATTGGTGCGGGTGTCTCTGAGATGTTCCCTAAAGCGCTCTGCTAGGAGGCGTCCAGTCTCCCCAATGTAGAGGAGACCGCATCGGGAGCAACGGATACAATAGATGATATTAGTGGATGTGCAGGTAAAACTTTGATGGATGTGGAAGGCTCCTTTAGGGCCTTGGGTGGAGGTGAGGGAGGAGGTGTGGGCACAGGTTTTACAGTTCCTGCGGTGGCAGGGGAAAGTGCCAGGATGGGAGGGTGGCTCGTAGGGGGGCGTGGACCTGACCAGGTAGTCACGGAAGGCCCAGATTAGACTGGCCCCAGATTAGACTGGCCCCAAGTTAGATAGGTGAAAGTGAGGACTGCAGATGCTGGAGATCAGAGATCAAGTGGCGCTGGAAAAGCACAGCAGGTCAGGCAGCATCCAAGGAGCAGGAAAATCGATGTTTTGGGCAGGAGCCCTTCTTCAGGATGCTGCCTGACCTGATGTGCTTTTCCAACACCACTCTAATCTTGACCCAGGTTAGATAGGCCCTGGTTAGACCAGGCCCCAGGTTAGGCCTGGCCCCAGGTTAGACCAGGCCCCAGGTTAGACCAGGCCCCAGGTTAGACCGGGCCCCAGGATAGACCGGGCCCCAGGTTGGACTGGGCCCCAGGTTGGACTGGGCTCCAGGTTAGACCGGGCCCCAGGTTAGAGCAGGAGAGTAATGACATTTGAGGTCCCCCAATCTTTAGTACTATGAAGGAACAATACAACCAAAGGGCCATGGAGGGTGTTAGCACATACTGGGATGGGAATAAGGGGCTTAAATGACCATGAATTGACCTCATGGCCTGAACTGGCAGTGGCAGGGGGTGGCCATCCATCATCCTCCCCATCTGGGGATGGAGTGAAGTGGAGATCAGAAGATGACAGGATCCCCCCACCCCCACCTTCCCAGGACCCAGTCTGGAGTGGAGCCAGGAGCCTGAGGGTAGGGGCTGGGGCTTGGTGCTTTTGGTGGGAGTCAAAGGTCAGGGAGCAGAGGGAGCGAGGTGTGTTGGGGAGGGAAGGGTCATGGACTGGGTGGAATAGAAGCACAAAAGGGAAGGTCTGGAACAGTCAGGAGAGATGATATGACAGAGGCTTTTGGAATTGGGTGAAGAACGAAAAGGTGGGTTTGAGAGGGGTTTAGACAGCAGATTGTAAATGAGTAGAGAAAGCAATGGAACCAGCTACCTACATTTGTAGAACTCAATGCTGAGTTCAGTCACCGTTACTGGGCCGTTCTTTCATCGGTTTGGACACATTTATATTTCTTTATTTTATGTTCTACCAGGAAGTCTTTCGTCATGAAACGTCACTGTCTTCAAAACTTTCCTTTTGCCTCATTGTCACTCAGAATTCATCACGGTCTATCTGTCCTTTACTATTCATTCACAGGATGAAGCTAGCACAGGCCAGCAATTATTGCCCATCCTTAATTGCCCAGAGGGCAGTTAAGAGTCAACCACATTGCTGTGGGTCTGGAGTCACATGTAGGCCAGACCAGGAAAGGATGGCAGTTTCCTTCCCTAAAGGACATTAGTGAACTCCTTGTGGTTAAAGGGATCAAGGGGTATGGGGGGAGGGTGGGAATGGGATACTGAGGTTGGATGATCAGTATTGAATGGTGGTGCAGGCTCGAAGGGCCGAATGGCCTACTCCTGCACCTGTTGTCTATGTTTCTATGTTTCTAAACATTTACCAAGGAGTCATGAAGAAGTTTAACAAGGCTCGTAACCTCCACCTCCCCCCCTCCTGTTTTTACAGCAACTTGGGAGAGGCAATAAAGTTGAATTTTCCAGAGACAATGCCAAGAATGGATTAAATGGGAAATTGGCTAATCATTGTTGAGAGAGGGGTGTGTCTGTCAGGCACACTGACTCGGAGGATTGCTGGCTTGCTGGAGAATGATGAACATTGAGTTTAATGGCTCTGACAGTGACTGGGTGAACCACATGACAGCAGCCTACATTAGTAAGGCAAAATGTTAACCAACCAACCACAGCCAGAGGCAGAGGATTGCTGCGATCTGGGCTTTTGTAGGAACCTCAGAGTCTGTGAACTTTGGTCACGCTTGGTTTTATATTGCAATGAACGGTCCCAGCAGTGTCATTTAGACAGTTTCACATAGAATTCGAGCAGGGAAGCTACTGAGCCAAGTGGTTAGTGGTAGTGTCACTGGGCTAGCAATCCGGTTGGAGCCCGGGTTAATGTTCCAGGGACATAAGTTTGAACCCCACCACAGCAGACGGTGCTATCTGAATTCAATAAAAATAAGTAATGATGAATGTTAATTATTGCCAGTTGTTGTTAAAACCCATCTGGCACACACCATGGGTGCTGGGGATAAAATAAGCACTACCGCACTTAGGTGGTAGTGTGGGGGTTAAAATTAAAAAAAAAAACCCATCTGGTTCACTAATGTCCTTTAAGGAAGGAAACCTGGTCAGGTCGACATGTCATAGAATCTCTACAGACCATTCGGCCCATTGAGTCCACATTAACTCTCTGAAGAACATCCCACCCAGACTCAGCCTCTACTCTGCATTTCTCATGGCTAACGCACCTAGTCTGCACATACCTGGACATTATGGGCAATTTAGCCAGGCCAATCCACCCTGACCTGCACATCTTTGGATTGTGGGAGAAAACCGGAGCACAAGTCAGGTGGTGTTGAGGCCATGTTGAGGCCATGTTGAGGCGGTGTTGAGGCGGTGTTGAGAGGGTGTTGAGGCGGTGTTGAGGCCGTGTTGAGGCGGTGTTGAGGCGGTGTTGAGAGGGTGTTGAGGCGGTGTTGAGGCCGTGAATGTACAAACCCCACACAGACAGTCACCCGAGGCTGGAATTGAACCCGGGTCCCTGGCACTGTGAGGCAGCAGTGATAACCACTGAGTCATTGTGTACTCCTATATGCCCCTGACTCTATACTCACAACAATGTGGTTGACTTCTAACTACCAATGTTAGAAATGCATTCTGAAATGCCCAAACAAGCCACTGAAGGATAATTGAGGTGGGCAATAAATGTTGGCCCAGCCAGCGACACACTCATCCCTTGAATGAATGAATGAAGAAACAAGTCAGGTGGTGTTGAGGCGGTGTTGAGGTGGTGTTGAGGCGGTGTTGAGGCGGTGTTGAGACGGCGTTGAGGCGGTGTTGAGATGGTGTTGAG
>NC_057727.1:1194196-1195437 GCF_004010195.1 Chiloscyllium plagiosum
GTGTTGAGGCGGCGTTGAGGCGGCGTTGAGGCGGCGTTGAGGCGGTGTTGAGATGGTGTTGAGGCGGCGTTGAGGCGGTGTTGAGATGGTGTTGAGATGGTGTTGAGGCGGTGTTGAGGCGGTGTTGTGTTGAATTCAGTGTGCCATGAGTTCAGGGGTCTGTGGTGAGGATGGTGTAGGCGCTGCAGTGGCAGAGGGTGATCCCAACCAGAGGCTTCCCTTTCCCTGAACAGATGTTAGAATCCTCTTTGTTCTTGCTGTCTGCAGATTGGTGGAGGAGATCAAATTAAAGTGTCAGGGTCTTCAGCTGCAGAATGAAGATGTGTACATGGCGACTACATTCGGGGACCTGACACAAACACTTGTGAAGAAACTTCGTGGTGAAGATGATGAGGAAGAGCTGCCAATAGATTACGTACGTGAAGCTTGCAGTAATAATGATAAATAACATAGCACAGGTTAAAGATTGTCCTGGTTCTTTAAAGGAGATTTGTCTCTGGAATGACGACAGCGTCAGTGAAACAAGGTCATGGTTTCGGCCTGTTTGTGTTTCTGCCTGTCTGAAACCCTTCCCTCTCAGGAATTCAGTCATGATCTTTTCGAATCTTAGAATGATCTGGTACCGGGGCATCTCCCCTAGCCCCCCCACGCCCTGACTGAGTGTTAATGTTCACGTGAAGTGATCCGATTTCTGACCATTATTGTTCTGTTTGAATTGACAGGTCGAGTTGAACATCGATAACCTGACTCTGCGAATGCCCCATCAACTCTTTATCGATGGGCAGTTTGTCGATGCCGAAGGAGGGAAGTGTTACAATTCGATTAACCCAACCGATGGCTCTGTGAGTTCTGAATGTTTGGTTCACATCTCCCCACAGAACTGCCATTAGCTGAGAGAATGAGAGGGAATCTCTGTTCACTCTTTCCCTTTCCAATATCTCATTCTCTCCATCGCGCCAAACACAGTTTAGGAAACCTGGTCAGCATGGACAAGTTGGGTTGAAGGGCATGTGTCTGTGCTGTATGCCGCTGTGACATGTATCTCATACTAGCTATTTCAGTCCCTTTCTCTCTGCCACATTCCCAAACTCATTCCCTGTCCCTCCACTCTAACTCTGCTGTATGTTGAGTTTTCTCCCTCATTCTTTGGTTCCCATCTTTACTCTCTCTCCCTGTGCCGAGCTGTCTCTCTCTCTCTCCCTGTGCCGAGCTCTCTCTCTCTCTCTCTCTCTCTCCCTGTG
>NC_057727.1:1196919-1201643 GCF_004010195.1 Chiloscyllium plagiosum
TTAGCCGAGCTGTCTCTCTCTCTCACTCTCTCTCCCTGCGCCGTGCTGTCTCTCTCTCTCTCTCTCACTCTCTCTCCCTGCGCCGTGCTGTCTCTCTCTCTCTCCCACTCTCTCAGTCCCTCTCTCACTGCCTCTACCTCCCAGGTTATCTGCAGAGTGTCGCTCGCTCAGGTAGCTGATGTTGACAAAGCTGTGGCAGCAGCGAAAGAGGCTTTTGAGACTGGGGAATGGGGGAGAATGAATCCCAGAGACCGGGGTCGACTCATCTACAAGTAAGTACTGAAAGTGCGTTCACAGACACCTTAGAGAGAAACAGAACCAACAGGTCACCACAAAGAATAGGAACCACGTAAAGGAGCAAATCGGAGTGAGAAGCTGACAGCAGACTGTCATTTCTTTTTTTTTAATAGTCCTTTTTTTTTCTTTTTTAACCCCCACACTACCGCCTAACCGCGGTAGCGCTTATTTTTCCCCAGCACCCATGGTGTGTGTGTGCAGGTGTGAGACACAGTGGAAGACACAAAGTGCACCAAACTTTATTCAATTTCCACCACCAGGAAGATAGGAAAACACCCGGGTGGCCAGTGACAAACACTGTCCTTCACACCAAAGGGCAGTGCTGTGTGATCAAAACAGTGAAGGGGAGGGTAGGGATTAAATCAAAATAGAGTTGGAGGGAGAAATGATGCACTCCACTCCCTGCGGCGCCCACCTCTCCAGACTGTCATTTCTATTGGAGACCATACATTAGTGATTGGAGGATTCTGAAATATAATGGAAATAGTTCTAAGAATTAACTATTCAATATTTTCATTGCTGCCTTGGAGACAGAGGGGAAGACGAGAGAATGGTGTTAGCTCTCTATTGGATACTAGTATCAGAATCAAACACTCCCAGGACAGGGACAGCACGGGGTTAGATACAGAGTAAAGCTCCCTCTACACTGTCCCCCTCCATCAAACACTCCCAGGACAGGGACAGCACGGGATTAGATACAGAGTAAAGCTCTCTCTACGCTGTCCCCATCAAACACTCCCAGGGACAGGGACAGGGACAGCACGGGATCAGATACAGAGTAAAGCTCCCTCTACACTGTCCCCATCATACACTCCCAGGACAGGGACAGCACGGGGTTAGATACAGAGTAAAGCTCCCTCTACACTGTCCCCCATCAAACACTCCCAAGGACAGGGACAGCACGGGGTTAGATACAGAGTAAAACTCTGGGGCTGCACATGAGGCTGTACATGGGGCTGCACATCGGTGTGTACATGGGGCTGCACATGAGGCTGTACATGGGGCTGCACATCGGTGTGTACATGGGGCTGCACATGAGGCTGTACATGGGGCTGCACATCGGTGTGTACATGGGGCTGCACATGAGGCTGTACATGGGGCTGCACATGGGTGTGTACATGGGGCTGCACATGAGGCTGTACATGGGTGTGTACATGGGGCTGCACATGGGGCTGCACATGGGTGTGCACATGGGTGTGTACATGGGGCTGCACATGGGTATGTACATGGGGCTGCACATGAGGCTGTACATGGGGCTGCACATCGGTGTGTACATGGGGCTGCACATGAGGCTGTACATGGGTGTGTACATGGGGCTGCACATGGGTGTGTACATGGGGCTGCATATGGGGCTGCACATGGGTGTGTACTTGGGGCTGCACATGGGGCTGGACATGGATGTGTACATGGGTGTATACATGGAGCTGCACATGGAGCTGAACATGTGTGTGCACATGGATGTGTACATGGGGCTGAACATGGGTGTGTACATGGGGCTGTATATGGGGCTGTACGTGGGGCTGCACATGGGGCTGCACATGGATGTGTACATGGGGTAGTACATGGTGTTGCACATGGAGCTGCACATGGGTGTGTACATGGGGCTGTACATAGTGTTGCACATGGGGCTGCACATGGCTGTGCACATGGGTGTGTACATGGGTGTGCACATAGATGTGCACATGGGGCTGTACATGGGGTTGCACATGGGGTGTGCACATGGGGCTGAACATGGATGTGCACATGGGGCTGCACATGGGTGTATACATGGGGCTGAACATGGAACTGAACATGGGTGTGCACATGGGGCTGTACGTGGGGCTGCACATGAGGCTGAACATGGCTGTGCACATGAGTGTGCACTTGGGGCTGCACATGGGGCTGAACCTGGGTGTGCACATGGGTGTGTACATGGGGCTGAACATGGGTGTGCACATGGGGATGCACATGGGGCTACACATGAGGCTGTGCATGGGGCAGAACATGGGTGTGCACATGGGGCTGCACATGGGTGTGTACATGGGGCTGAACATGGGACTGCACATGGGTGTGCACATGGGGCTGTACATGGGTGTGCACTTGGGGCTGTACATGGGTGTGCACTTGGGGCTGCACATGGGGCTGAACATGGGTGTGCACATGGGGCTGTACATGGGTGTGCACTTGGGGCTGTACATGGGTGTGCACTTGGGGCTGCACATGGGGCTGAACATGGGTGTGCACATGGCTGTGCGCATGGATGGTCTTGCTGCGTGTCTGTAAGGTGGCAGGAGGAAGGATATTGTGGGTGTTCAGTGGCTGGGGAAGGATATTGGCACGGTGGCACACTGGTTAGCACTGCTGCCTCACAGCGCCAGAGACCCGGGTTCAAGTCCCACCTCAGGCGACTGTCTGTGTGGAGTTTGCACATTCTCCCCGTGTCTGCCTGGGTTTCCTCCAGGTGCTCCGGTTTCCTCCCACAATCCAAAGATGTGCAGGTCAGGTGAATTGGCCATGCTAAATTGCCCATAGTGTTAGGTAAGGGGTAAATGTAGGGGAATGGGTGGGTTGCGCTTTGGCGGGTTGGTGTGGACTTGGTGGGCCGAAGGGCCTGTTTCCACACTGTAATGTAATCTAATCTTATCTAATCATTGTGGGTGTTCAGTGGCTGAGGAAGGATATTGTGGGTGTTCAGTCACAAATGGAAGAGCAGTTTTCTCACAGGAAGTGATGGAGCAGGGACAAAGCTGGGGACAGACCAACCTGCATCAAAGCCCCATTGTTAACCTTGACCCCGTTATTTAAAGTAGTTTGGCTAAGCTTGCATTCACAGACGCTACCTGAATGGATATTTTGATCATCTGTTCCTGGGAATTGGTGTTCTCTGTAGACTTGCTGACTTAATGGAGCAACACCAGGAGGAATTGGCAACAATTGAAGCTATTGACTCAGGTGCTGTGTACACTCTGGCGCTAAAGACCCATGTGGGAATGTCCATCCAAACATTCCGCTACTTCGCTGGATGGTGCGACAAGATTCAGGTTGGAGTTTATCTTAACCATAATTCCCGAACGAGAATCCACAGACCCTTCCATGATTCACCACACACTGTATTCACCTTTATACACTCTGTGTGCCTGCTCACACCTGGGTACCTGCACATGGCTATATACCTGCACATGCAAATATATATGCACATGCCCTGTATACCTGCACATACCTATATACCTGCACCCATCTGAACAGTTGTACAGAGCTGTGCACACAGTTGCCTGAATGAGTCTGTGAGAGAACCAGTTTATTTTGTCACTAATGATGTCCATCTCTCTCTCTCCCTGTCTAGGGCTGCACCATCCCCATTAACCAAGCTCGGCCCAATCACAACTTAACCTTCACGAAGAGGGAGCCAGTTGGGTAAGAGTATTGGCTGTTTTTTTTTGGGAAAGAGCATTGGTTGTTTTCCTCCAGAGCAGCTGGGACTTGAACCCAGACCCTCTGTTTTAGAGGCAGGGACAGGACCACTGGAGCCACATGAGCCCCACAACAGGGTACATGAAGAGGACCTGAACAAAACGCCAATCTGTACCAAAACTCAGTTCCTCACTGTCATTGTGAATGAGCAAGTGACGCATTGCAAGACCTCGCTTCTGAAATTTTCCAGAAAGCAGCTCTCATTGTCACCAGCAACAGTTCACAAAGTTTGGTTTCAAATAACAGTTCTCTAACTGCGGACAGTATTCAAATAAATACACCAAGAAAATGACCCGACAATACTGGACTGGTTCAACAATGCTGCTGGAGAAAGCGAGACTGTATTTACGAACAGTCAGAAGAGGGAAAGATTTTCATTTAGCAAGTAACACGATGACATACCAAAACAATTAGGTTGTTCTGAAGTACCGTGTTACACAGGAAAGAAAACATCCTGTCCCAGCCAACAAACACACAGAGAGCTGTGTCACAACAGTCACAATATTGTTGTCCTACTATTGGTCCAAGGATAACTATTGGTAAAGACCCGAGCAAAGCCTCAATCACATTTCCACACAGTAGTGGCAAGGTTCTCAACAAACAGTCAAAATGTGACCCCAGTTTAATGTCTCATCTGAATGTCCCTGACAGTGCGGCACTCCCTCAGCCCGGACCCTCCGACAGTGCGGCACTCCCTCAGCCCGGACCCTCCGACAGTGCGGCACTCCCTCAGCCTGGCCCCCCGACAGTGCGGCACTCCCTCAGCACTGATCCTCCGACAGTGCGGCACTCCCTCAGCCCGGCCCCTCCAACAGTGCGGCACTCCCGCAGCCCGGACCCTCGGACAGTGAGGCACTCCCTCAGCCCGGACCCTCAGACAGTGCGGCACTCCCTCAGCACTGACCCCCCACGACAGTGCAGCACTCCCTCAGCACTGACCCTCCAACAGTGCGGCACTCCCTCAGCACTGACTCCCT
>NC_057727.1:1203892-1206268 GCF_004010195.1 Chiloscyllium plagiosum
TATGAAAGTCGGAGGAGTTGTAGACAGTGAGGAAGGACTTGGCAGGTTACAGCGGGATATAGATAAGCTGCAGAACTGGGCAGAAAGGTGGCAAATGGAGTTCAATGTAGCTAAGTGTGAGGTGATTCACTTTGGTAAGAGTAATAAAAAGATGGGGTACTGGGCTAATGGTCGGGTACTTGGTAGTGTGGATGAGCAGAGGGATCTTGGTGTCCATGTACACAGATCTTTGAAAGTTGCCACCCAGGTAAATAGTGGGGTGAAGGAGGCATATGGCGTACTGGCTTTTATTGGTAGAGGAATTGAGTTTCGGAGTACTGAGGTCATGTTGCAGTTGTATAGGACTCTGGTGCGGCCACATCTGGAGTATTGTGTGCCATACTATAGGAAGGATGTGGAGGCACTGGAACGGGTGCAGAGGTGGTTTACCAGGATGTTGCCTGGTATGGTAGAAAGATCGTATGAGGAAAGGTTGAGGCACTTGGGGTTGTTTTCATTGGAGAAAGGAAGGTTTAGGGGTGACTTGATAGAGGTGTACAAGATGATTAGGGGTTTAGATAGGGTCGACAGTGAGAATCTTTTTCCACGTATGGAGTCAGCTATTACAAGGGGGCATAGCTTTAAGTTAAGGGGTGGTAGGTATAGGACAGATGTTAGGGGTAGATTCTTTACTCAGCGAGTCGTGAGTTCATGGAATGCCCTGCCAGTAGCAGTGGTGGACTCTCCCTCTTTATGGGCATTTAACCGGGCATTGGATAGGCATATGGAGGATAGTGGGCTAGTATAGGTTAGGTGGGCTTGGATCGGCGCAACATCGAGGGCCAAAGAGCCTGTACTGCGCTGTACTTTTCTATATTCTATGTTCTATGTTCTAAGACAATCCAGGGATCTTCTCTGAACTGCCTTCAATTAAATAATATCTGTCCTTAAGTAATGGGACCAAAACTGGTCACAGTACTACAGATGTGATTTCACTAGCCCCTTCCTTTCTATATTCTATGTTCTATGTTCTAAGACAATCCAGGGATCTTCTCTGAACTGCCTTCAATTAAATAATATCTGTCCTTAAGTAATGGGACCAAAACTGGTCACAGTACTACAGATGTGATTTCACTAGCCCCTTCCTGTGTCTGGAAAGGCCCTTGATATGGGCGGCACAATGGCTGAGTGGTTAGCACTGCTACCTCACAGCACCAGGGTCCCAGGTTCAATTCCAGCGACTGTCTGTGTGGAGTTTGTACATTCTCCCTGTGTCTGTGCGGGTTTCCTCCGGGTGCTCTGGTTTCTGCTTGCAGTCGCAAAGATGTGCCGGTCAGGTGAATTGGCCGTGCTAAATTGCCCGTAGCGTTAGGTGCATTAGTCAGAGGGAAATGGGTCTGGGTGGGTTACTCTTTGGAGGGTCAGTGTGGACTGGTTGGGCCGAAGGGCCTGTTTCCACACTGTAGGGAGTCTGATCATATGCCAACTTTTCACGAATATTCCAAGGTGTGGGCAGTGCAGCCTGAGCTGCCGTTTCTGTGAGTGAAACTCCAGTCACTGTCACAATAACCAGCCGTGTTCCTGTTTCTCTGTTGAGACAGTGTGTGTGGAATTGTGATCCCCTGGAATTATCCGCTGATGATGTTGGCCTGGAAGACTGCAGCCTGCCTAGCTGCTGGGAACACTGTGGTCCTCAAACCAGCTCAGGTACGTTGACCGCTCTAGACCCTTACCAAGCACTGGAGTGAATTCCTGTTTTAATGTCAGAGTAGTGAAGCCAAAATCAGAGAACACTGGGGTGGTGTAAGGGGGCTGGAATGGACAGATTGATAATTCCTTCAAACTCTGAGCCACACAGATTCCAGACGGACAGTTAAAAATCTCACAACACCAGGTTATAGTCCAACAAGTTTATTTGGAAGCACTAGCTTTCGGAACGCTGCTCCTTCATCAGGTGATTGAAGGAGCAACACTCTGAAAGCTAGTGCTTCCAAATAAACCTAAGCCAGGGAACTATAGACCGGTGAGCCTGGTGTCAGTGGTGGGCAAGTTGTTGGAGGGAATCCTGAGGGACAGGAGGTACGTGTATTTGGAAAGGCAAGGACTGATTAGGGATAGTCAACATGGCTTTGTGCGTGGGAAATCATGTCTCACAAACTTGATTGAGGTTTTTGAAGAAGTAACAAAGAGGATTGATGTGGGCAGAGCGGTAGATGTGATCTATATGGACTTCAGTAAGGCATTCGACAAGGTTCCCCATGGGAGACTGATTAGCAAGGTTAGATCTCATGGAATACAGGGAGAACTAGCCATTTGGAAACAGAACTGGCTCAAAGGTAGAAGACAGAGGATGGTGGTGGAGGGGTGTTTTTCAAACTGGAGGCCTGTGACCAGTGG
>NC_057727.1:1206752-1229294 GCF_004010195.1 Chiloscyllium plagiosum
GCCTGTCCCTCCTGATGCTGCCTGCCTTGCTGTGTTCCTCCAGCCTCCTGCCTGTCCCTCCTGATGCTGCCTGCCTTGTTCTGTTCCCCCAGCCTCCTATGAGCTGCCAGAGGAAGTGGTGGAGGCTGGTACAATTACAACATTTAAGAGGCATTTGGATGGGTATATGAATAGGAAGGGTTTGGAGAGATATGGGCCGGGTGCTGGCAGGTGGGACTAGATTAGGTTGGGATATCTGGTCAGCATGGACCGGTTGGACCGAAGGGTCTGTTTCCATGGTGTACATCTCTATGACTGTATGACTATAACCTGGTGTTGTATGATTTTTAACTCTGTACACCCCAGTCCAACACCGGCATCTCCAAATCATGACAAACAGGCACAGGTTTGGTAGTTGTGTCAAATCGAGGCTGAGAGAGACAGATTTTTAATCAGGAAGGGAATCAAGGGCTATGGGGAAAAGGCAGGAAAGTGGAGTTGAGGATTATCAGATCAGCCATGATCACATTGAATAGAGGAGCAGACTCGATGGGCTGAATGGCTGACTTCTGAACCTATCTTATGCCCTGAACTCAATTCAATTGAAGGGATTCTTATGGATGTTTACAAGATTGTGAGAGTGTGGTTAGAATGGATAGTCGGAGTCTTTTTCCCAGGGTAGAAATGTCATTTATTGGGGATTGGTGGATTGGCTCTGGTAAGGTTGCCCTGCAGTGTCCAGGGATGTACAGGCTGGGTGAATTAGCCATGGAAAGTGTGGGGTTGCAGGGATGGAGTAGGGGTCTGCACGGGATGGCCATTGGACTGTGGGTGCACATTCAGTGGGCCAACAGACCTCTTCCTGTGCTGTCAGGATTCTATGATTCTGCAGAAAAGGGGAAGGTTTAAAGGGGATGTGAGAGGTCAGTGTTGTTTTACACAGAGGGTGGTAAGTGCCTGGAATGTGCTGCCAGACGAGGTGGGGGAGGCAGACATAACAGCCATGCTGAAGAGGCATCTGGACAGTTACATAAACAGGCAGGGTATAGAGGGAGATGGACCATGTAGAGGCAAAGTTAGAGAGGTGTCATGTGTCAGCACAGCCATAGTGGGCCGAAGGGCCTGTTCCTGTGCTGCTCTTTGTTCGGTTCTTATTTAGTTGTAAAATTGCTGAATAGTTCACACAACGTCTGATGGAGCCTTGAAATCCCTTTAACATGGACATATCTATTCTTGTGCTTTTCCTGTTTTCTGGTGGGACTTCAGGATGATCCGGCTGTGTCCTGGGTGATGTCAATGGACAGTGTTCCGGCTGTGTCCTGGGTGATGCCAATGGACAGTGATCCGGCTGTGTCCTGGGTGATGCCAATGATCAGTGTTCTGGCTGTGTCCTGGGTGATGCCAATGGACAGTGTTCTGGCTGTGTCCTGGGTGATGCCAATGATCAATGGTCCGGCTGTGTCCTGGGTGATGCCAATGGACAGTGATCCGGCTGTGTCCTGGGTGATGCCAATGGACAGTGATCCGGCTGTGTCCTGGGTGATGCCAATGGACAGTGTTCCGGCTGTGTCCTGGGTGATGCCAATGGACAGTGTTCCAGCTGTGTCCTGGGTGATGCCAATGGACAGTGTTCCGGCTGTGTCCTGGGTGATGCCAATGGAGAGTGTGTCTCAGTCTTGCTTTAGGGAAAGGTGGCAGGTGGAGTATCATGGCCATGGGGCAGTATGGGTGTCAGCTGGGTGAGGTGTGGAGGGTGATCAGAGAGTTGTTACTGATATAGGGATGGTCTGGTTCATTTGGATAGGTGACTCCTTTGACAGCGTTGAAATTCGCAGAGCTGACAGTGAAGGCTGGATTCCCAAAGGGGGTCGTGAACATTTTGCCAGGAGCAGGTATGTCAGCAGAATGGCGTAAAAACAATGACTGCAGATGCTGGAAACCAGATTCTGGATTAGTGGTGCTGGAAGAGCACAGCAGTTCAGGCATCAAATGAAGGGCTTTTGCTCGAAACGTCGATTTCGAAGCTCCTTGGATGCTGCCTGAACTGCTGTGCTCTTCCAGCACCACTGATCCAGAATGCAAGCAGAATGGCCTCACACAGAGGAAGCCAACCCGTTAGTGTGACACTCAGCAGGAAATCCCAGCAATCTCATTCTGGGATTTCTCAACCAGAGGCAGCTGGTTGTTAAAACCAGTTAAAAATGAGCCAAAACTGGGATCATCTTCTGGACAAGATTTGAAAGTTCCGCACGAAATCATTGGCTGAGATTGTCCCTAACTGGAGTAATGAGCTACAAGGAAGAAAGGTTTTCATTTGCATAGCACCTTTCTCATCCTCAGGTTATCCAAAAGTGCTTCAAAGGCAACGAAGGACTTTTTGAAAATGTTCATTGTTTTAGGAAAATCTGTGTTCAATTTGCATGCAGCAAGATTTCACAAACAGTGGTACAATAACAGCTGATCATCTACTTTGAGTGATCTTGATTTGAGGTTTTAATATTGATCAGAGCCCCCAAGAAAACTCCTCTGTCCTTCTTCAAAATATGAGCTCAGGGACAAGCCTCTGTGTTGAGGTCTCAGCTGAGAGACAGCACCTGTGGGTGGCACAGTGGCTCAGTGGTTAGCACTGCTGCTTCACAGCCCCAGAGACCCGGGTTCAATTCCTGCCTCAGGCGACTGACTGTGTGGAGTTGCACATTCTCCCCGTGTCTGCGTGGGTTTCCTCCGGGTGCTCCGGTTTCCTCCCACAGTCCAAAGATGTGCAGGGTCAGGTGAATTGGCCATGCTAAATTGCCCGTAGTGCTAGGTAAGGGGTAAATGTAGGGGTCTGGGTGGGTTGCGCTTCGGCGGGGCGGTGTGGACTTGTTGGGCCGAAGGGCCTGTTTCCACACTGTAAGTAATCTAATGTAAAACCTGGGACAGGGTTGTATTCCCTCAGTATCGCACTGAGACTCTCTGAATGATGAACTCACGGGGCTGTGGGGTGAGACCTGAACTCCTGACTACTTGACCACCTCCCCTCACCCCGAGAAACATTTTAGATTAGATTACAGTGTGGAAACAGGCTCTTCAGCCCAGCAAGTCCACATCGACCCTCCGAAGCGCAACCCACCCATACCCCTACATTTACCCCTTACCTAACACTACGGGCAATTTATCATGGCCAATTCACCTGACCTGCACATCTTTGGACTGTGGGAGGAAACCGGAGCACCCGAAGGAAACCCACGCAGACACGGGGAGAATGTGCAAACTCCACACAGTCAGTCACCTGAGGCGGGAATTGAACCCGGGTCTCTGGCGCTGTGAGGCAGCAGTGCTAACCACTGTGCCACCGTGCCGCCCATACCACCGTGCCGCCATTAGCTCTTCCTGTTCCAAACGGGAGCTGCCCACCCAGGGTCATTGATCAGATGTGACCCTCATGTCCTGCAGTATTGCTGTGAGGATCTGAAAACATAAAGTGGTGGATATCCCAGTGGGCCAAGCAGCATCCATGGAGAGAGAGCAAGCTAATGTTTCAACTCTAGATGGCTCTTCATCTGATGAAGCTCTGGTAAAGATTAATTTCGATTCAGAACGTTAGCTTGCTCTTTCTCCGTGGATGTTACCTGACCCATTGTGATTTCCAGCATTTTGTTTTCAGTACAGATTCCAGCATCTGCAGTAATTTGCTCCGAGATGTAGTTTTCGATCTGTTCTGTCAGAGATCACTTTTCTGTCTTCAGGTTCATTGATTGGACAAAGAATAGCTGACCATCCTGATGTTCGAAAGCTTGGCTTTACCGGATCCACCGCAGTCGGGAAACAAATTATGAAAAGGTATCTGTGAAACTGAACGGAATGTGACCAGCGAATCACCTTCATTTTATCAAAGAAAATATTTGATTAAAGAAAAGAGAAACATTTTATTCAGACATAGAATAAATTGCCCAGGAGAAGGTGGTGGTGAGCTGCATTCTTGAATCTTTGTGGAGAAATTCCCCTCATTCCGATTGATTCCAGTTTTGCCCGGGCTCCTTGGTGCCACACTCGGTCGAATGCAGTCTTGATGTCAAGGGCTGTCCCTCTCCCCTCCCCTCTGGAATTCAGCTCTTTTGTCCATGTTTGACCCAAGGCTGTAATGAGGTCAGGAGCTGAGTGACCCTGGGGGAACCCAAACTGGGCAGGTCCCTGAGCAGGTTATTGCTGAGCAGCTGCTGCTTGTTGGTGACTACTTCCATCACTTTACTGATGATCGAGAGGAGACTGAATGGGGCAGTAATTGGCCGGGTTGGATTTGTCCTACTATTTATGTACAGGACATATTGGCAATGCCAGTGTTGTAACTGCACTGGAACATCTTGGCTAGGGGAGCGGCAGGTTCTAGAGCACATGTCTTCAGTAATATTGCTGGAATGTTGTCAAAGCCCATTTGCAGTATCCAGTGCCAGCAACCATTCCTTGATATTGCTGTGAATGCTTCAGCCTTATCTCTTGCCCCAATGTGCTGGGCTCTTCTATCATTGAGGATGGAGATATTTGTGGAGCCTCTTCCTCCAGTGAGTTGTTTAATTGTCCACCACCATTCCCCACTGGATGTGGAAGGAGTGCAGAGCTTAGATCTGACCCATTGGTTTGAGATTGCTAGCTCTGTCTGTCACTTGCTGTTTATGCTGTTTGGTGTGCGAGTAGTCTTGTTTGGTGGTTTCACCAGGTTGACACCTCATCTTCAGGTATGCCTGGTGCTGCTCCCAGCATGCCCTCCTGCACTCTCCGTTGAACCAGGGTTGGTGCCCTGGCCTGATGGTAACGGTAAAATGGAGAGAAGTTTTTTTTTAAATCCCCTGACCATTATTTGGAAGTGAGCAAGGGGGTTCTCCCCAGAGACCCCATCAATATTTACACCTCAATCCTCAATGTTACCCCATTCATTACCCTAACTGCTAAATATTTCATTCAATCTGAATTAAATTTTCTCTCAATTTTGCTTGACTGACCTCAGTCAGTGAGTTTGGATTCAAACCCCAGTGCCAGAGTGAAAAGCTCCATTCCAGTAAATGTGCAGCTTGGAATTCAATGGTACTGTCCACCCATGTGACTCTATGACTCTATATCATTCCTCCTTGAGAAGTTTGTCGGAGACCTTTTTGAACTGACACAATTCACCGCTTTCTCCACCGCCCACACTCAGTAGCAGCAGTGTGTAGGATCTACAAGATCCTCAGGCAGCACCTTCCAAACCCACAGCCACTTCCACCTAGAAGGACAAGGGCAGCAGATACGTGGGAACACCATCCCCTGCGAGTTCCCCTCCAAACCCCTCACCATCCTGACTTGGAAATAAATCGCCGTTCCTTCAGTGTGGCTGGGTCAGAATCCTGGAATCCTCTCCCTGACCGTAATGTGCGGCTCTCTGCAAGAGTTCAAGAAGGCAGCTCACCGCCACTTCTCCAGGGCAGAGAGAGCAACAAGATTGAGCCTTGTCAATGTCATCCCCATCCCATGAGAGAATAAGAAAAATATATTGGAAGAATAAAATAAACATTAAATTCACCAGAGTCCTACCAGACCACAGGACTGCTCTCTGGTTAGAAAGACATGACTGGAAAGTGGTTTAGCCTGAGGGTCACCATGCCTCGGGTAAGGGGAGAGGGTGAGATGGAGACTCCTTCCTAGGAACCTCAGTCACTGTGGTTCCAGATTGTTGGCATCCCTCTGCATTGTAAACCAGCTGTCCAGCCAATTCAGTTTTGCAGGGTTGTGGGGGGGGGGGGGGGGGGGAGGTGGTCACAGCATTAGGCAGATCATACCATACAAAGTGCACCAGGGTAGCAGTACAGAGCACAGAATGCAGTGTTACAGCCACAGAGAAAGTGCAGAGAGAAAGAGATCAGAATTAACATTTGAGAGATACGTTCAAAAGTCTGATAACAGCGGGGAAGAAGCTGTTCTTGAATCTGTTTATATGTGTTTTCAAACTTTTATATCTTCTCCCTGATAGAAGAGAGTGTAATGGGGGTGGGAAGGGTCCATGATGATGTTGGCTGTTTTCCCAAGGCAATGGGAAGTCTAGATGGAGACAGTGGATGGCTGGCAGGTTTGTATAAGAGAATTGGCTGTGTTCATGACTCTCTGTAGTTTCTTGCGGTCTTGGGAAGGGTAGTTGCCAAACCACATTTGATGCATCCAGATAGGATGCTTTCTATGTTTAAGACTCACACGACACCAGGTTATAGTCCAATGGGTTTATTTGGAAGCATTAGCTTTCCACAACTACCTAATGAAGGAGCAGCGCTCCGAAAGCTAGTGCTTCCAATTAAACCTGTTGGACTATAACCTGGTGTTGTGTGATTTTTAACTTTGTCCACCCCAGTCCAACACCGGCATCTCCAAGTCATGGCTTTCTATGGTGCATCAATGAAAATAAGTGAGAGTCTTTGTGAACATGCTGAATCTCCTTAGCCTCCTAAGGAAATAGAGATCTTGTTGTGCTTTCTTGACATTTGAAAATGAACCTGTGTTTTCTCCATTTGAAACTGTGGTGTTCCTCCCTTTGCAGCTGTGCCCTGGTTAATGTGAAGAAAGTATCTCTGGAACTGGGGGGAAAGTCTCCTCTCATCATCTTCAGTGACTGTGACTTAGTCAAAGCTGTACGTGCGGTAAGAAGATTCAACTCAAAACTATGGCCCTGAAATGTTTAAAATTAGTGCGGATCTTTCTAACTGAAGTCATCGTGCGACAGACACTGGACTGAGAGGAGCTCTGGTTTTATCTTCCATTAACCCTCGATCCTCATTGGGGTGAATGGGTCCTAACCCTGGATGCCCCACCCAGACAGAGAGGGCTTGGTCACTCCCCCACACAAGGCAACACTGGACTGCAGACATGCCCCACCTCAGTGCCCCATCCACCTTCCACCCCATCCTGTCCCCCCATTCCCCAATCCACCCACTGTCAGCTGCAGGGACTGTGGCCCCAGGACTGGGCTGGCCTGATTTGGCGTGGGGGGGGGGGGGGTTGCGGGGATGCTGAGGTTAACAAGAGAGAAGGAGCTGAGTATCCGCCCCTGGGGCAGCCAGGATTCCTGCTTGTGATTATTGTCCACTTTGTGCAATTATAAAGTGCATGTGCGTCTGTCAGCTGAAGGAAGGACAGGTGAGGATTGCAATTCACACCTTGTCTGAAAGATCTCTTGACACCCAGCGTTCAGGTTCATACATTGCAACTGGCTCCTTGGAACAGTCCAAACTGCAGGTTACAAAAATATAGGGAAGAGTTTGAGCAGCACTGAGGCAGAGTTGGGGAGACTGCGATCTTCATTGGAAGTGGATGGACCTGAATTGGAAGCCGAGGGATAAAGGGGTCAGAAACTCCACTGGGGGTCAAGTTGGATGTGAGATTGTGAACTGTTGGTTTTAGACTGACTCGGGCTAGGGAGAGGAGTTAATCATGAGAGCTGAACACAATGGTTTTGGTCTTCCCAAACTTCACTTGGAGAATATTTCTTAAGGACTTATAGTCAGACTGTCTGTTAAAGAGCTTGGAACCAGACAGACTTTCACTAGAACCAAGCAGGAAGTACTGGGTTGTTTTTTCAATCATTGAATCACATCCAATGGCCAACTGGTCTATCGCACCAGTGCTAACCTTTGGTGTGAGGTGGAAGTGCTCATGGTGGACTAGAGTCGACAAAGTCAGAGGTCACACGACAGCATGTTATAGTCCAACAGGACTATTTGAAATCACGAGCCGTCAGAGCTTGGTCAGGTGAGCTGTTTGATAGGCTGTCCAGTTTCTCCACTATCCTTCTCTGCTCAAAGTCCTGAAAATATGACCCAATTCATTTATAACGAGGAGAAAGTGAGGTCTGCAGATGCTGGAGATCAGAGCTGAAAATGTGTTGCTGGAAAAGCGCAGCAGGTCAGGCAGCATCCAGGGAACAGGAGAATTGACGTTTCGGGTCCTGACGAAGGGCTCATGCCCGAAACGTCGATTCTCCTGCTCCTCGGATGCTGCCTGACCTGCTGCGCTTTTCCAGCAACACATTTTCAGCAATTTATTTATACGTCCAATTCACTTTCACATTCAAACCATTTCAAATGATATCAGTGAACTCTGTACAAATCCTCCCTCTCTTTGATATTTTTCACATTAATGTTCAATCCGAGAGCCCCCCCACCCTCTGCTGCTACTGAGTCTCCAGCCAATGGGAACAGTTTCTTCCTGATTTCAACACCTGCATGGAGCCTCCACTCAGTTGTCTTACTTTCCGAAATACAACCTTCTCTCCTCTCTAAACATGACTGAAACCGTGCCCCCCATACCATCCCTGACATCGGTTAATCTCCTTCACATCCTCTCCAAGACACTGCCATCCTTATGAAAGTGTGAGGTATAGATTTTAACACAATTCCCCGTCTGAGGCTGACCCAATCTTTGTAATGGTTTTCACAAAAACCTCCAAAATAAAAGCAAAGTTCTGCAGATGCTGGAGATCGGAAGTAAAAGTGAAATTGCTTGAGAAACTCAGCAGGTCTGGCAGCATCACTGGATAGAGAAACAGAGTTTTTTATTTAGAATTCTGAAGAAGAGTCATACTGCGCTTAAAATGTTAACTCAGTTTCTCCACAGATGTTGCTGACGTGCCAAGTTTCTCCAGCATTCTCTGTATCTACTGTTTGTGTTCTTTATTGTTCTGGTAATAAAACCATGGAGGCCATAGGCTTCAACACATACAATCCCAGATCACTCAAGAGGTGAAGAGCTCTTCCCCTGATTCTGCCATGAACTGTTCACAATCTTTAGAAATGTAGAAATCATCCTCACTAGGCAGGAGGCTGGACGGCAAGATTGGATTGTGTGATGGTTATTGTTAGAGTAAATGGTAATAATTCATTGGTCATGAGTTAAGCCAAGTAATTAAATAAAGTTTAAAGAATCTGAATAACTTGCGGAGTGGGGCTGGAAGAAGGTGATCATAACCGATGGGATAAAGTCCAACTGCTTAACTCATGTCTTTCCAGGAATTCACCTATGAGCCTCAGGCGACTGACTGTGTGGAGTTTGTACATTCTCCCCGTGTCTGCGTGGGTTTCCTCCGGGTGCTCCGGTTTCCTCCCACAATCCAAAGATGTGCAGGTCAGGGTGGATTGGCCATGCTAAATTGCCCATGGTTGTGCAGGTTAGGTGGGCTAACCATGGGAAATGCAGGGTCACAGGGAGTATGCTGGTGGGGGGAGGGGGTGAACTTGGGTCTGGGTGGGATGCTCTTTATAGGGTCAGTGTGGACTTGATGGGCTGAATGGCCCATTTCCACACTCTAGGGATTCCATGATTTTTTACCGAGCCTGGATCCATACGTAACTCCAGTCCAACACTGTGGCCAATGTTGTGAATGGGTAGTGATGCCAGTCTCCCAATACTATAGGGCAGGAATATATACCTATCATATGGTTACAGGACAGAGACATCCTTTGGCCCATCTAATCAGTACCACTAAAAATAGACTCCGAGTGTCCCTATTTACCAACGTCCGACTTACAAATGCTCACCCTTAAAAACACGGTCCCACGCAGAGGTGTAATTTTAAAGCTCCAACTGGTTCAAATCGATTTACAAATGAACTCAAGGACTGATCCACTGCCTGTACTATCCACAGTAACCCCACTTTCCCACCAGTCACTGCCTGTACTATCCACAGTAACCCCACTTTCCCAGTAACTACAGTGCTCATCCAGATAATTTTTAAAGGTTGTGACATTTCCTGCTTCAGCTCCCCTCCCGGGCAGTGGGACGGTTATTAATGTGAATGTACCTTTAACATTTGTTTTCTCTGTAGGGAATGGGGGCTGTGTTTTTCAACAAGGGAGAGAATTGTATCGCTGCTGGCCGGCTTTTCATTGAAGAATCTATTCATGATCAGTTTCTGCAAAAAGTGGTGAGTCTGACAGTCCTCTGCCTGTTCAGGTCAGAATGCACTTGGTCTCAAACCTGGATGGGTGCAGAATCACCTTCTCCCTCAGACACTAACATCTGCAGACTCTAAATCCTATTCCAGTTCTTAAACAAAATGTAACCCCAACTTGTTCACCATGGGGCTCTGTCACTGAATAACAAAGATAACACATTTATCAAACAAAAGATATGTATTTAAAAGACCATTTTGAAACAACAGAAAGAACAATCTAATCTTCTATCGCACAGTAATCCCCTTAATATATCCAGCAAGTCGGCAGAGAATGTTCCCGTATATGGATCATAATCGTCTCCTTTCACTGGAATGATTCCATACATACATTTGAGTGTGTTTCATTGGAGATTAATGCTGCAACCATACAACTTGAAAATAATGCTTGCAGAAGGAAGACACAATATTATGGCCAGCTTTTAATCATGACTAGATATGGAGGAAACTCAACCTGAGTGAAATATCAACTCAGCATCAGGAGGGAGAAGGACACAGCAAGGCAGGCAGCATCAGGAGGGAGAGGGACACAGCAAGGCAGGCAGTATCAGGAGGGAGAGGGAACACAGCAAGGCAGGCAGTATCAGGAGGGAGAGGGAACACAGCGAGGCAGGCAGTATCAGGAAGAAGACAGAGAGTGGTGGTGGCAAATGTTCATCCTGGTGTTCAGTTATTAGTGGTATACCATAAGGATCTGTTTAGGGGCCACTGCTGTTTGTCATTTTTATACATGACCTGGATGATGGCGTAGAAGGATGGGTTAGTAAATTTACAAATGACTCTAAGGTCGGTCGAGCTGTGGACAGTGCTGAAGGATATTGCTGCTTACAGAGGGACATAGATAAGCTGCAGAGTTGGGCTGAAAGGTGGCAAATGGAGTTTAATGCAGAAAAGTGTGAGGTGATTCATTTTGGAAGAAGTAACAGTAATACAGAGTACTGGGGTAATGGTAAGGTTCTTGCAGTGTGGATGAGCAGAAAGATCTCCGTGTCCATGTACATAGATCCCTGAAAGTTGCCACCCAGGTTAATAGGATTGTTAAGAAGGCATATGAACCATGGGGTTATGTTGCAGCTGTAGGAAACTATGGTGTGGCCGCACTTGGAGTATTGCGTACAGTTCTGGTTACCACATTATAGGAAGGATGTGTAAGTTTTGGAAAAGATGCAGAGGAGATTTATGAGGATATTGTCTGGTATGGAAGGAAGGTCTTCTGAGGAAAGACTGAGTGACCTGAGGCTGTTTTCGTTAGAAGGAAGAGGTTGAGAGGTGACTTAATAGAGATGTGAAAGATGATCAGAGGATTAGATAGTGTTAGCAGAGAGAGACGTTTTCCTCGGATAGTGATGGCTAGCATGAGAGGACATAGCTTTAAATTGAGCGGTGATAGATATAGGACAGATGTCAGAGGGGTAGTTTCTTTACTCAGAGAGTAGTAATGGCGTGAAACTCCCTGCCTGCAACTGTAGTAGACTCACCGACTTTAATGTCTTTTTAAATGGCCATTGGATAAACATATGGATGATAATGCAACAATGCAGGTTAGTTCAGCTTCAGGCTGGTTTCACAGGTCAGCACAACATTGAGGGTCAGAGAGCCTGGACTGTGCTGTAATGTTCTGTGTTCTTTGAAAGCAAGATAATATTTCGAGTCTGGCGATTCTTCATCAGAACTGTTAACAGCTCAGGAAAGGTGGTAATATATTGAAGTGACGTTTGTGGGAAGGGGTTGGTCTTGCACAAGGTGACTTACTTGCCGATTTACTTCCTCCAACCTCAGTATCCAAGGCCTCAGGCACACCTTCCAGGTGAAGCAGCAGCTTACCTGCACTTCTCTCAACTCATTTATTTCATTCACTGCTCAGAATGTGGTCTCCTGTATATCGGGGGAGATGAAACACAGATTTGATGACCGCTTTGCTGAACACCTACACTCTGTCTGTAAAACATGACCCAGAGTTTCCCACTGCCTCCACTTCAACACACCACTGTGTTCCTACACCAACATTTCTGTCCCAGATCTGTTGCAGTGTTCCTTAACGCAAGTTCAAAGAACAACACTTCATTTTCCACTTGGGGATTCTGTTTCTGTTCTTCTCATTCCTGAAGAAGGGCCTGTGCCCGAAACGTCGAATCTCCTGTTCCCTGGATGCTGCCTGACCTGCTGTGCTGTTCCAGCAATAAAGTTTCAACACAGCAAGGCAGGCAGCATCAGGAGGGAGAGGGACACAGCAAGGCAGGAAGCATCAGGAGGGAGAGAAGTTGACATTTCGAGTATAGGACCGACATGTGCAGTCTTTTTGACTCTGACTACCATTCAATCATGGCTGATATTTCTCATTCTCCTGCTTTCTTCCTGTAACCCTTGATCCCCTTGACAATCAAGAATCTCAGTCTTAAATATACTCATTGACCTGGCCTCCTCAGCCTTCTGTGGCTATATTTTTCTTCGATTCCCCACTCTCTGGCTGAAGGAGTTTCTCCTTATCTCCCTTCTAAAAGGTCTTCCCTTTCATCTAAGGCTGTGCCCTCATGTAAGTTTCAATTAGATCACCCCTCGTCCTTCTAATCTCCATCGAGTCCTTAAATGTACCTCAAATGTTAAACTTTTCATTCCTGGGACCATTTTCGATAACCTCCTCTGAACGCTCCAGGGCCAGTACATCCTTCATGAGGTATGGACCCCAAAACTGTGCACAATATTCCAAATGTGTACATGGCTTGGAAAGAGTGGACGCTAGGAAATTGTTTCCGTTAGGCGAGGAGTCTAGGACCCGTGTGCACAGCCTTAGAATTAGAGGGGGTAAATTTAGAACAGAAATGCGGAGACATTTCTTTAACCAGAGAGTGGTGGGCCTGTGGAATTCATTACCACAGAGTGCAGTGGAGGCCGGGACGCTAAATGTCTTCAAGGCAGAGACTGATAAATTCTTGATGTCACAAGGAATTAAGGGCTACGGAGTGGACTCGATGGGCTGAATGGCCTTCCACTCCTGTGTCTTATGGTCTTATGTGGTCTGACTGGAGCCTTACAGAGCCTCAGAAGTATATCCCTGCTTTTATATTCAAGTCCTCTCAAAGTAAATGGGAAGTGGATGTGCTGGGAATTCTGGGAAGGATTAGGATTGGTAAGTCCCCAGGGCTGGCTCAGACATAGGCGAAAGTGAGGACTGCAGATGCCTTAGATCAGAGTTAAATTAAAGTGGTGCTGAAAAAGCACAGCAGGTCAGGCAGCATCCAAAGAGCAGGAAAATCAATGTTTTGGGCAAAAGCCCTTCATCAGATATACCCAAGGTTACTATGGGAAGCGAGGAATGAGATTGCTGTGCTTTTGGTGATGATCTTTGCTCCTCACTCTCCATGGGGCTAGTACCGGCTAATTGGAGGGAGGTGAATGTTGTTCCTCTGTTCAAGAAAGGACTTAGGGAAATCTCTGGGAATTACAGAGCAGTCAGTTTTATGTCTGTGGTAAGCAAGGTACTGGAAAGGATTCTGAGAGATCGGATTTATGACTGTTTGAAAATAGTTTGATTAATGGTAGTCAGCATGGCTTTGTGAGGGGCAGGTCATGCCTCACAAACCTCATGGAGTTATTTGAGGATGTGACAAAACGCGTTGTCGTAGGTTGAGCAGTGGATGTGGTGTATGTGGATATCAGTGAGGTATTTGACAAGATTTCCCATGGTAGGCTCATTCAGAAAGTAAGGAGGTATGGGATACAGGGAAATCTGACTGACTGGATACTGAATTGGTTGGCCAAAAGAAGACAGCAAGTGGGAATGGATGGAAAGTATTCCACCTGGAGGTGGGTGACCAGTGGTGTCCCATCGGGATCTGTTCTTGGGTCTGCGTTCTTTGTAGTGTTTATAAATGACTTGAATGAGGAAGTGGAAGGGTGGGTTAGTAAGTTTGCCGATGACACAGAGGTCGGTGGTGTTGTAGATAGTCTCAAGGGCTGTTGCAGGCTACAGCAAGACATTGACAGGATGCAGAGCTGGGCTGAGAAGTGGCAGATGGAGTTCAACCTGGATAATTGCAAAGTGATTCATTTTGGAGGGTTGAGTTTGAATGTTGAATACAGGGTTAAAGACAGGATTCTTGGCAGTGTGAAGGAACAGCAGGATCTTGGGATCCATGTACATAGATCCCTCAAAGTTGCCATCCAAGTTGATAGGGCTGTTAAGAAGGCATATGGTGCTTTGGCTTTCATTAATGGGGTACTGAGTTTAAGAGCCGCGAGGTTTTACTATAGCTCTGTAGAACCCTGGTTGGACCACGCTTGGAATATTGTGTCCAGTTCTGTTCGCCTCAGTATAGGAAGGATTTAGATGCTTTAGAGAGGGTGCAGAGGAGATTTATCAGGATGCTGCCTGGTCTGAGGGAAGCTCTTATGAGGAAAGGCTGAGGGACTTGGGTCTGTTCTCATTGGAAAGAAGAAACTAAGAGGGGATTTGATAGAGACATACAAGATGATCAGAGGATTAGATAGGGTGGACAGTGAAAGTCTTTTTCCTAGGATGATGACATTGGCTTGTATGAGGGGGCACAGCTGCAAATTGAGGGGTGATAGATTTAAGACAGATGTCAGAGGCAGGTTCTTTACTCAGAGAGTGGTAAGGGCGTGGAATGCCCTGCCTGCTAATGTACTTAACTCAGCCACAATAGGGAGATTTAAACAGTCCTTGGATAAGCACATGGATGGGACAGTGTAGGGGGATGGGCTTAGATTAGTTCATAGGTCGGCACAACATCAAGGGCCAAAGGGCCTGTTCTGCGCTGGAATGTTCTATGTTCTGTCTAAATACCAGCATTGCAATTGCCTTCCTAACTATTCTCACAAGTTTAACTTGAGGGAATCCTGGACTAGAACTCCCAAGTCTCTTTGAACTTCAGTCATCTGAGTTTTCTCCACATTTAGAAAACAGTCCATGCCTCTATTCTTCCTACCAAAGTGCATGACCTCACACTTGCCCACATTGTACTCCATCAGCCACTTCTTTGCCCACTCTCCTAACCTGTCCAAATCCTTCTGCAGCCTCCTCCCCTCCTCAATGCTACTTGTCCCTCTACCTATCTTTGTATGACCCACAAACATAGCCAGAATGCTCTCAGTTCCTTCATCCAGGTCATTAATGTATAAAAGAGAAAAGTTGTGGTTCCAACACTGACCCTTGCAGAACACCACCTAGTCACTGGCTGCCATCCTGAGATGGACCCTGTTACCCCACTCGCTGCTTTCAGCCAGACAGCCAAGCTTGTATCCAGGCTAGCACCTTGCCTTTAACACCATGGGCCCTTATCGTACTCAGTAGCCTCCTGTGTGGCACCTCGTCAAAGTCCTAATTGAAGTCCAGGGAGATGACATCCATTTGCACATTATCCAGATGTGATTCTCTCCATCTCTGAGACAAAGACTAACTCACTGATATTTCTCACTATATTCTCAGGAAAGCTCAGGGTTTTTTCCAGCCCCATCTACTTGACCACTAAAACAACTTAACATTTCAATCCAGTTCTAGTGGTCTGGAGACTGTCTAAATAATACTGTTTCTCTGCTGGAATAGAACATCAAACAGTGAACATTCCAGCGCAGTACAGGCCCTTCAGCCCTCAATGTTGCGAGGACCTGTGAAACCAATCTGAAGCCCATCTATCCTACACTATTCCATTCTCATCCATATGTTTATCCAATGATCATTTAAATAGCCTTAAAGTTGGTGAGTCTACTACTGTTACAGGCAGTGTGTTCCACACCCCTACTACTCTCTGAGTAAAGAAACTATCTCTGACATCTGTCCTATATCTATCACCCCTCAATTTAAAGCTATGCCCCCTTGTGCTAGCCATCACCATCCAAGGAAAAAGGCTCTCCCTGTCCACCCTATCTAACCCTCTGAGTATCTTATACGTCTCTATTAAGTCACCTCTCAACCTTCTCTCTAACCAAAACAGCCTCAAGTCTCTCAGCCTTTCCTCATAAGACTGTCCCTCCAGACCAGGCAACATCCCAGTAAATCTCCTCTGCACCCTTTCCAAAGCTTCCACATCCTTCCTGTAATGCGGTGACCTGAACTGTTCGCAATACTCCAAGTGCGGCCGCACCAGAGTTTTGTACAGCTGAAGACATTACAAGACATTTGGATAAGGACATGAACAGGGAAGGTTTGGAGGAATATGGGTCAGGACCGGGCAGGTGGGACTAGTTTGGTTAGGGGTTAGGGTTGGCAAGGACGAGTTAGACCGAAGGGTCTGTTCCCGTGCTGTACGACTCGGTGACTCTAAAACTCTGAAAAGGTGAGGCAAAAGCAGGTCTTACCTTACTGTAACCCAGTGCACACAGCATCCGAACATCAGTGCTGAGGGAGTGCCGCACTGTCGGAGGGTCAGTGCTGAGGGAGTGCCGCACTGTCGGAGGGTCAGTGCTGAGGGAGAGACTGTACACAATACTCCAAGTGCGGCCGCACCAGAGTTTTGTACAGCTGCAGCATGACCTCATGGCTCCAAAACTCAATCCCTCTGTCAATAAAAGCTAACACATTGTATGCCGTCTTTACACCAGCATCATTCCTGAAGAAGGGCTTATGCCCGAAACGTCGATTCTCCTGCTCCTCGGATGCTGCCTGGCCTGCTTTGTTTTTCCAGCACCACATTTTTCAACTCTGCCTTCTTAACAACCCTATCAAGCTGGGTGGCAACTTTCAGAGATCTATGTACATGGACACCAAGATCTCTCTGCTCATCTATCTTACAAATTAGCTCAGTGCTCTTTATTCCTGTTGCTTCTTCCAAAGTGAATCATCTCACACTTTTCACATTAAACTCTATTTGCCACCTCTCAGCCCAGCTCTGCAGCTTACCTATGTTCCTCTGTAACCTACAACAGCCTGCAGCACTATCCACAACTCTACTGTGCGTAGTGTCATCCCCAAATTTACTAATCCTTCTACACCCTCATCCACGACATTTATAAAACTGACAAACAGCAGTGGACCCAAAACAGACGTTTGCAATCCCCCACTAGTAACTGAGCTCCAGGATGAACATTTCCCATCAACCATCACCCTCTGTCTTCTTTCAGCTAGCCAATTTCTGATCCAAACCGCTAACTCACCCTCAATCCCGTGCCTCTGTATTTTGTGCAATAGCCTACCGTGGGGAACCTTATCAAACACCTTACTGAAATCATATATACCACATCAACTGCTTTACCCTCATCCACCTGTTTTGTCACCTTCTCAAAGAACTCAATAAGGTTTGTGAGGCACAACCTACCCTTCACAAAACTGTGTTGACTATCCCTAATCAACATATTCCTCTCTAGATGATTATAAAGCCTATCTCTTACAACCTTTTCCAACACTTTATTCACAACTGAAGTATGGCCCACTGCTCTATAATTACCAGGGTTGTATCTAATCCCCTTCTTGAACAGAGGAACCACATTTGCTATCCTCCAGTCTTCTGGCACTATTCCTGTAAACAATGACGACATAAAGATCAAAGCCAAAGGCTCTGCAACCTCCTCCCTGGCTTCCCAGAGAATCCTAGCATAAATCCCATCCGGGCGAAAGTGAGGACTGCAGATGCTGGAGATCAGAGCTTTAAAATGTGTTGCTGGAAAAGCGCAGCAAGTCAGGCAGCATCCGAGGAGCAGGAGAATCGACATTTCGGGCATAAGCCCTTCTTCAGGACCCGAAATGTCGATTCTCCTGCTCCTTGGATGCTGCCTGACCTGCTGCGCTTTTCCAGCAACACATTTTTAAGCTCTAAATCCCATCCGGCCCAGGGGACTTTTCTATTTTCACACTTTCCAGAATTGCTAACGCCTCCTCCTTGTGAACCTCAATCCCATCTCGTCTAATAGCCTGTACCTCAGTATTCTCCTCGACCACATTGTCTTTTTCGAGGGTGAATATTGACGAAAAATATTCAGCTAGCGCTTCTCCATCATCTCTGACTCCACGCACAACTTCCCACTACTATCCTTGCTTGACCCTTGTCTTACTCAAGTCATTCTTTTATTCCTGATATACCTATGGAAGGCCTCAGGGTTTTCCTTGATCCTGTCTGCCAACGACTTCTCATGTCCCCTCCTGACACTTCTTAGCTCTCTCTTTAGGTCTTTCCTGGCTAACTTGTAACTCTCACACACCCGAACTGAGCCTTCACATTTCATCCTAACATAAGCTGTCTTCTTCCTCTTGACCAGAGATTCCACTTCCTCAGTAAACAAAGATGAATCTTTTCTTTATCATTGCAACCTGCTTCAGAAATTTGGCCCCTTTATTGTCATCAAAAAAGCTCAACTGCACAACATTTTGGCAATTATCTCACCAGGTTATTTGGTTATCCAAAAGTTCCTTTACTGAACTGAAAACTAAAAGCTCATTTAACGTTACTTGATAAATGTGAGGTGCTGCATTTTGGAAAAGCATATTAGAGCAGGACTTATAGACTAAAGGTAAAGTCCTGGGGAGTGTTGCTGAATAAAGAGACCTTGGAGTGCAGGTTCATAGCTCCTTGAAAGTGGAGTCACAGGTAGATAGGATAGTGAAGAAGGTATTTGGTATGCTTTCCTTTATTGGTCAGAGTATTGAGTACAGGAGTTGGGAGGTCACGTTGTGACTGTACAGGACATTGGTTAGGCCACTGTTGGAATATTGCGTGCAATTCTGGTCTCCTTCCTATCGGAAAGATGTTGTGAAACTTGAAAGGGTTCTGAAAAGATTTACAAGGATGTTGCCAGGGTTGGAGGATTTGAGCTACAGGGAGAGGCTGAACAGGCTGGGGCTGTTTTCCCTGGAGCGTCGGAGACTGAGGGGTGACCTCATAGAGGTTTACAAAATTATGAGGGGCATGGATAGGATAAATAGACAAGGTCTTTTTTTTGAGGTGCGGGAGTCCAGAACTAGAGGGCATAGGTTTAGGGTGAGAGGGGAAAGATATAAAAGGGACCTAAGGGGCAACTTTTTCACACAGAGGGTAGTGCGTGTATGAAATGAGCTGCCAGAGGAAGTGGTGGAGGCTGGTACAATTACAACATTTAAAAGACATCTGAATGGGTATATGAATGGGACGGGTTTGGAGGGATATGAGCGGGGTACTGGCAGGTTGGGTTGGGATATCTGGTCAGCATGGACGAGTTGGACCAAAGGGCCTGTTTCCATGCTGTACATCTCTATGACTCTACTTTAAAACCAAGTTCCAAGAAATAAGAATATACTATAAATCTTCGTCACAGCTCCATACTGCCCCCAAAATAGAAAGGTATCCTCAAGAGGCAATTTCATTTTCTGGTAGCAATCCCTCATCACTATTTCTACTATATATTAAAGCTAATATTATATTGACATTACACAGATCGGAATTTCCATAACAATCATATTCCACACAAATCCATTTGGCTGATGAATTTGTTTCCCTCCATATCTTGATTAAAATGTGGCTCTAATATTGTCCCTTTCCACTGCGTGCATTATTTTCAAATTGAATGGTTGCAGTATTAAACTCCAATGGAACACACTCAGATGTATGTCATAGAATCATTCCAGTAAAATGAGAGGATAATGATCCATATAAGGAACATTCTTTGGAGACTAATGTTGTGGAGCCAACACTGGGCTTAATTAAAAACAGAACTCTGCAGATCCTGGGCATCTGAAATGAAACCAGAAAATACGGGAGAAACTCAGCAGATCTGGCAGCATTTGTGAAGAGAAAAACAGAATTAACAGTTCAAAGAAACATAGGAGTAGGAGTAAGCCATTTAACTTCTCTAGCATGTTTCATCATTCCATGAGATCATGGCTGACCTGTGGTTTAACTCCATATAACTGCCTTTGGCCCATATTCCTTAATACCTTCACTTAACAAAAAATATGATCCACCACAGATTTAAAATTAACAACGGATTCAGCATCCACCGCTGTTTGTGGAAGAGAATTCCAAACCTCTCCCACCCTTTGTGTGTGCAAGTGCTTCCGAACATTTCTCCTGAACAGTCTGGCACTAATTCTCAGGCTATGCCCCTAGTTCACGAATCCCCAACCAGTGGGAATAGTTTGAATTTATCTACCCTGTCTTTTCCTGTTATTGTCATGAGTACTTAATCAGATTGTCCCTTAACTTTCTAAAATACAGAGAAAATAACCTATTTTGTATACTCTCTCCTCAGAACTTAACCCCTGAAGTCCAGGTGTCATTTTTGTAAACCTACATTGATCTCCCTCCAAGGACAATCTATCCTTCCTCAGGTGTAATGCCTAGTTTTGTTCCAAGTCAGCTTTAACCAGGGTCTTGTATAACTGAAACACGACTTCTGCATTCCAATCAGCCAGCATTCCATTAGCTTTCTTGATTATTTTCAGCATCTGTTTGTGACATTTATGCACTTGAACCCTCAAGTCTCTTTGGACATCCGCTGTATTTAAATCCCTACCATCTAGAAAGGTCCCCTGACCCATCCTTTCAAGTCCATTGAGACCCTTCTTTAGAATTCATTTCTATCCTTCTTCCTTTCTTACTATCTGACAGGTTGAAGAAGTAAAGAAAATGAAGATTGGCAATCCTCTGGACAGGTCAACAGACCATGGACCTCAGAACCATAAGGCCCACTTGGACAAGCTGATTGAGTATTGTGCTACAGGGGTGAAGGAAGGGGCCACACTCGCATATGGAGGGAAGCAAGTCCCACGGCCAGGTGTGTGAATGCAGCAGGATTTACACAAACAGTAACCTCAGGACCCAGACAAATCCCAACGTGTTCCTATCACAGATGACTGATCAAAAACAACTTGAATTTGTTTAGTACATTTGGAACACCCCATGGTAAAATTCCAGCACTTTATCAATTATTGTCATTGTCTGCACACAGGAAGATAGTTGTGCATAGCAAGATCCCACAAGCAGTACTCCAACAATGGCTCACTGCATAGAACATACATAGAACATAGAACTATACAGCACAGTACAGGCCCTTCGGCCCTCAATGTTGTGCCTGCCTCTTATCCTACTCTAAGATCAGACTAACCTACATATCCTTCCATGGTAAAAACAATGACTGCAGATGCTGGAAACCAGATTCTGGATCAATGCTGCTGGAAGAGCACAGCAGTTCAGGCAGCATCGAGGAGCTTCAGCAAAAGGGCTTTTGCCCGAAACGTCGATTTTGCTGAAGCTCCTCGGATGCTGCCTATCCTTCCATGGGCCTATCTAAGAGTCGCTTAAATGTCCCTAATGTCTCTGACTCTACTCCCACCGCTGGCAGTGCATTCCCCGCACCCACCACTCTCTGTGTAAAGAACCTACCTCTGATATCTCCCCTAAACCTTCCCCCAGTCACCTTAAAATTAGGCCCCCTCATGATAGCCATTTCCACCCTGGGGTAAAGGCTCTGGCTATCCACTCTATCTCTGCCTCTCATCATCTGGGACATCTCTATCAAGTCACCTCTCATCCTTCTTCACTAAGAAAAGCCCTAGCTCCCTCAACCTTTCTTCATAAGCCATGCCCTCCAGTCCAGGCAGCATCCTGGGAAATCTCCTCTACACCCTCTCTAAAGCTTCCACACGCTTCCTATAATGTGTTAATCATGTTGTTTAAGGTTGAAATGCATGCTATGAAAAATGGCACATTCAACAGTACAGACCCTCCGACAGTGTTGCACTCCCTCAGCACTGACCCTCCGACAGTGTGGCACTCCCTCAGTACTGACCCTCCAACAGTGCGGCACCCCCCAGCACTGACCCTCCGACAGTGTGGCACTCCCTCAGCACTGACCTTCCGACAGTGCGGCACTCCCTCAGTACTAACCCTCCGACAGTGCGGCATTCCCTCAGTACTGACCCTCCGACAGTGTTGCACACCCTCAGCACTGACCCTCCGACAGTGCGGCACTCCCTCAGTACTGACCCTCCGACAGTGTTGCACTCCCTCAGCACTGACCCTCCGACAGTGTGGCACTCCCTCAGCACTGACCCTCCAACAGTGCGGCACCCCCCCAGCACTGACCCTCCGACAGTGCGGCACTCCCTCAGCACTGACCCTCCGACAGTGCGGCACTCCCTCAGTACTAACCCTCCGACAGTGCGGCATTCCCTCAGTACTGACCCTCTGACAGTGTTGCACACCCTCAGCACTTGCCCTCCGACAGTGCGGCACTCCCTCAGCACTGACCCTCCGACAGTGCGGCACTCCCTCAGCACTGACCCTCCAACAGTGCGGCACTCGCTCAGCACTGACCTCCAACCTAGCACAGGGTTAGAGTAAAGCTCCTTGTACACTGTTTCCCATTGAACATTGCCTGGATCTGAACAGTTTTTCTTGTGTACAATCACTGTTAGCTTCTGGTTCTTTTACAGGATTTTTCTTTGAACCGACAGTGTTTACTGATGTACAGGACAGTATGTTCATTGCGAAGGAGGAATCCTTTGGGCCGATCATGATTATCTCCAAATTTCAAAATGGGTAGGTTCTCTCAAACTCCCTGCTCCCCACTCACTGCAAAAGAGATGTGATAAATGTATGCAGCACAGGGCAGACTGAGGGATGATGATGGAATGCTAAAGAATTGTGACACTGAGTCTGCTCTGGGCTGAAGGTGAGTCATATCCGATAGGC
>NC_057727.1:1229794-1237055 GCF_004010195.1 Chiloscyllium plagiosum
GGGTCAGTAATGTGATTGAGGGCCAGAATGGCCTCCCTTGTGTTCCTCGGTTGATGGCAGAAGGAATTGGGATGAGGTAGCATCACTTCCTGCTGACTGTTACTATCCCTCTCTTATTTCACAGGACAAGAAGCTCTGAACGAGTATCTGAGGACCAAAACAGTCACCATTGAATATTAGCAACGGACTGAGAGCAGGAAAAGAAGTGAGATTGTTTGTTCCAGCGATTCTCATCACTGACCATGTCACTTTCTGAAAAAGGAATGAATAAACAGATAACCATTTCCTAATAATCAATAATGATGCAATTCTAGCAACACCTCTGACCCCATTCTCAGTATTTGGCCAATTGGTGGAAAACTGTAATTAACTGGATTGCTCTTTGAAAGGGCCGGAGCAGATTCGGGTGACTAAATGGTCACTTTCTGTCCTGTGCCATTCTATGAATCACTGATAACCAGTGTTATTGCCATCATTGATCTAGAGTCTGCATACAAAATCTTTGGCCTTAACTCCTCCATACTTTTACAATCAGCAGAAGTCAATCATCAATTAAATATTGGACGAGGGAGGAAGCCATAGGGGCACACTCTAAAGATGGACAATAAACACTGACCCAGCCAGTGACCCTCACAACCAACTGACAGATTTTTTAAAAATGTCCTTGAGCTTGCCCTGTGACCCTCCCAGCCTGGTTATACTCCCTTCCACCCTCTTCCATCAGGCAGAAGATACAAAAGTTTGAAAATACACACCAACAGATTTAAGAACAGCTTCTTCCCCGAGTTATCAGATTAATGAATGGACCTCTCAAGTATTAGAGTTGATTTTTCTCTGTGTAGCTGTAACATCATATTCTGCATTCTGTTCTATTAACCTGATGGAAGGTATAATTTGTCTGGATATCATGTAAAATGATACTTTCCACTGTGTCTCGGTACATGTGACAATAATAAATCTAATCAAAATCAAAATCAAATCAGATCACCTCAACTTCACCACCAGTTTCGCTCCAAATCCCTTGCTGCCCTTTTCCAACAAGAATCCTGAAATCTCCAACTGATGTCCACAAATCTTTGGGAATTCCAGTTTTCAACTCCCCGTTGTGTGGAGAATTGCTTTCTGACCACAGCCCTGCTCAGCCTGGTTTTAAATTTGAGGGAATATAATTTTGTTCTGGTCCCCTGACTCCCTGTACCAAACCCACCACAGATTCTCTCTGTCGACGCTATCAACTGTTTGATTCATTTAAACATCTCAGTAACACCATCCTCTCTGTCCAATCCTTGCTGCAAACTCTCCATCTCCTCTTTCCCCCTCCCCCCCCCCACCCCCCCCAAACCTATCTCTTCTGCTCTCTATCCCCATATTCTACACTTCTGCCCTTTCTCTCACCCCCACCCCAGTCTCTCTCCCTGGCTTGTTCTCTCTCTCTATCAAACAGGAATCAGTGACCTGCTCCATTACTATACTCTAGTTCCATTTTCTTTCCAGCCGAGTGACCACAGCTAATGACTGTACCCCTAGCCAGACAGCACATTTGAACTTTGGATTTTTCTCCTCAATATGAATTTTACAATCAAACTGTACAGAGCTCCGTTTGGGTCAACGAATCTGTGCCGTGTGCTGTACTGAGTAACTCACTCAGGCTGCAATTATGAGATTTCATTTCAACCCTTGGATCTTACCCAATGTGGATCCCAGGAATGTACCAGTCAGGATCCAGTCATGTTCACTAAACAAGGAGTAATCCACTGGAGAAATGACAGTGATTGGATATTCAGGCAATCTCTTGCTATACCTGGATTCAACTGGCCATTTGTACCCCTCAGAGGATTCCCGGAGATCCCTGGTGATTCACAAAGCAGTTTCCCTCCCCCCACCCCGACCATGTTTCCTTTTGCACTTTGCAGTCACTGTCAATGATTTGTACGTGATGTTTAATAGTTTGGTAATAAATGCTGTTGAATTAGATTTATTCTGCAATTGCTTGTTCTTAAGTCTCACAGCACAGAAGGTGGCCACTCAGCCCATCATATCTACACTGCCTCTCCAAATGAGGATCACACCCAGCACCTTCTCCCCATTACTTTGTATCTTGCTTCTTTCCAGATATTAATCTCATTCTCTTCTGAAAATCTCAGTTAAACCTCCATCCAGCAGGCTGACAGACAGGGTGGTCCTGATCCTAACCGTTCAACTGGTGAAGATTTCCTGATATCACTTTTGCCACTGTCATTCCATGACTGTGTAATTATAATATTCAATATTTTGTCAAGAAAGACAATTTGTCTTCAAAGTGAACAAACCAACTTACAGAAATGGCTTCCAGAAATCACATGACTATACTTGAGGATTCAGCTCGTATTTGGTTGAATCTGTAATTATCTCAGGAAAAAACACTAAGGAGAAATAGAAACCCCCTTGACAGTGGTTCACCTTCAGGTGGGATTAGCTCTTCCTAACCCATTGTGACGTGAGAATTAGAGATGTTTAAGATACAGTTTGAAAAGTTAATTATCTCAACGACATGAATTGATTTGACTTACACTCCAGGTCTAGACCAATCTCATGCTTCATATGGAAGTATTGGGATAGCAGCCTGTTCATGCTGAGACAGATTGTGACCAGACACCAGATCACATCTCTCCCCACCCCCATAGCCCCACAAAGAACTCCAAGAGACACCATCAGAGACACCGTCGTCAACCAAAGGCAGCACATGGAAATCCTGCTGCTGAAACACCAGGCAACCTGCAAACACTGTAACCACAGAACAAGGAACAAGTAACCTCTCTGTCTCAGCCACGTCCTGCTGAGTCCAACTGTACTGCAGTTTCTCTTGCTCCTCAGATTCTGCCTGACCTGCTGTGTCTTTGCAGCACCATACTCTCAACGGTCATCTCCAACTGTAATGCAAACACTGAGCATTCAACTACAAGAGCCATCATAGAATCTGACTTCAATGTTCAACCCTTTCATAACATTAACATAAGCCTTTAAACAAGCCAAGCCCATAACGACCTTGGACACTGATCTTACATTCACCTTTATAAACATCCTTCATCATGACCCCCTTTTAATCGCTATATATGTATGTTTTAGATAATAACTTTATCTCTCTTACTGGAGTAAATACAGTAATTGTTTTACAATGAAGTAACCTTCACCTTGTTTAATATAAAGCTTTGCTGCTGACCCTCCTTTCAACTGTAAACAATCACAAGCTAAAAAGGGGCTGTACACGTCCCTGACTCCTCTGAGGGTAGGCCTCATGTTGTCACAGCGTACACATCCCTGACTCCTCTGAGGGTAGGCCTCATGTTGTCACAGCGTACAGGTCCCTGACTCCTCTGAGGGTAGTCCTTGTGTTGTCACAGCGTACAGGTCCCTGACTCCTCTGAGGGTAGGCCTCATGTTGTCACAGCGTACACATCCCTGACTCCTCTGAGGGTAGGCCTCATGTCACAGCGTACACCTCCCTGACTCCTCTGAGGGTAGGCCTCATGTTGTCACAGCGTACAGGTCCCTGACTCCTCTGAGGGTAGGCCTCATGTTGTCACAGCGTAGTTCTATAACACTGTAGTTGCATTCCAGCCAAACCTCGCTAAAAAGAAAATCGCTTAAAATAAATAATGGGCTCTATGGGAAAAATGGGGTATGGGGCAAACCGGCAAAAATATCACTCACAATCGCTCAAAAATCACCCAAATGTCCAACACAGTCTAGCACAGCCTGAATGAAGGTCAAAATCATATTTATTAATGAAACAAATGTAAATTTAGCACATTACTGTTGTGGTTGTGTTCGCCGAGCTGGGAATTTGTGTTGCAGTCGTTTCGTCCCCTGTCTAGGTGACATCCTCAGTGCTTGGGAGCCTCCTGTGATGCGCTTCTGTGATCTTTCCTCCGGTGTTTATAGTGGTCTGTCCCTGCCACTTCCGGTTGTCAGTTCCAGCTGTCCGTTGCAGTGGCCAGTATATTGGGTCCAGGCATTCATCCACTGATTTAATCAATAAGCACATCGACCTGGACCCAATATACCGACCACTGCAGCGGACAGCTGGAACTGACAACCGGAAGCGGCAGGGACAGACCACTATAAATGCCGAAGGAAAGATCACAGAAGCGCTTCACAGGAGGCTCCCAAGCACTGATGATGTCGCCTAGCCAGGGGACGAAACGTTTGCAACAAAAACTTCCAGCTCGGCGAACAGAACCACAACAACGAGCACCCGAGCTACAAATCTTCTCACAAACTTTAACACATTACATTGAGAAAATATTGTTAATGTAGGGACAGAGGGTGATCATCATCGCCAGCTTCAGGTACAGTTGTGGTTGCAGGAGTAGATGGATCGGGTTTAATGTTGGAGCTGAAACTGCTCACTGTATTGGACCGGACCTCTCACATGCTCTGATGGTAGCTGATGTTGGTGAATGGGCAGAACAAAGCAAGTGTGAAACAATCGCTGCAGGAATTGCACTATTGCAAACAGGGGTAAGGTCTTCCAAAAATACCATTCCCTAATTCTTCAGCAACGTTAGAGCCACGTTGCGCTGCCAGAACATGCTTTATACAAGAACTACCTGTATAATATTTGTAACTATGTCAATAATGCTCTCCTCACCCCATCCCCACTCTCACTGCCCTTCTGCCCGAACACAAAATGCCTGTCACCTTCTCTATTAAACTGCTCTTTCTGTGGAAGCTGAAAGTTACCTTTCTAAGGCTGGCAAATGCATGATTTAAACTGGAACTTTCAGGTTAATGCCATCACAAACTACAGTAAATTTATACAAGTTTATGAAAATTTACAAGGGTTTTGCCCGAAATGTTGATTTTCCTGCTCCTCGGATGCTGCCTAACCTGCTGTGCTTTTCCAGCACCGCTCTAATCTTGACTCCAATTTCCAGCATCTGCAGCACCCACTTCTGCCTAAAAAAAAGTACAGTCATTTCTTCATCCCTGTGTGACCCCGCACCCTACAAAAGCCACACAACACAATAACACTTAAAGTGTTGGCGATCTAACCACATTATAACCACACGCATTTTACAAGTTCACATTTTAGAAACAGTTTTTGCTATTCCCCAATCACTTTACGGCCAATCCGTGTGAATGAAAGACATGTTCTAGCAGAACTGACTTTACCTTTTTACCCAACATGCATGCACTCAGTACTCTATTCCTGACTGCTGTGGAACAGTGTTTCCCCACCTCGTTATTCCAGGATCAGCAGACCCAGGCAGGATGCATTCCAGATTGCTGAGGGAGGTAAGGAAACAAATTGCGGAGCCATTGACAAAAGTTTTCCAGCCCTGTCTGAAAACAGGATCGTTCCTGGGGGAGCGGAGGATTGTAAACATGACACCATTGTTTAAGAAAAGGACAAAGGATAACTCAAGCAACTACAGACCTGTCAGCCCTTCAGCAACATTGGGAAAACTGTGGGTGGCACGGTGGCACAGCAGTTAGCACTGCTACCTCACAGCGCCAGAGACCCGGGTTCAATTCCCGCCTCAGGCGACTGACTGTGTGGAGTTTGCACATTCTCCCTGTGTCTGCGTGGGTTTCCTCCGGGTGTTCCGGTTTCCTCCCACAGTCCAAAAAGACGTGCAGGTCAGGTGAATTGGCCATGCTAAATTGCCCGTAGTGTTAGGTAAGGGGTAAATGTAGGGGTATGGGTGGGTTGCGCTTTGGTGGGTCAGTGTGGACTTGTTGGGCCGAAGGGCCTGTTTCCACACTGTAATCTAACCTAAAATGGGCAGAGACCCTAACACAGGGAAAGGTAAATATATACTTCGAGGAAAAATAAATGAATACAGACAGTCAACATGACTTTGTCATACCTGACAAATGTATTTGAGGTCTGCGACAAGGTGACACAGGCAGTGGATGAGGGTGGTGCTGTGGATGTTGTAGATTTGGACCAGCAAGCTGAAACAGTTGTGAAGAAGGGTTACAGGATCCTTGGTTTTATGAATAGAGGTATCGAGTATAAAACCAAGGAGTGATGCTACAGCTCAATAAATCATTGCTCAGACCACGTTTGGAGTATTGCATTCAGTTCTGGGCACCTTGTTTAGGAAAAATCCCCGGAGAGAGTGTAAAGAAAATTTACTGGAATGATTCCAGGACTGAGGGATTTTAGATATGAGGAGAGATTGGAGAAATTGGGCTTATTCTGCTTTGGGGGTAGGGAAGATTAAAAGGTGACCTGGTTGAGGTGTTCAGAACAACTTTGACAGGGTAAAGACGGATATTCTGTTACCAATGGTTTGCATGTCAGTAACTAGGGGTCCCAATTTGGAGACTGTCAGCAAGTGGGCTCAGAGTGAGATGAGGAAAGATGTCTTTACTCACAGAGTTGTTTGGATTTGGAATGCGCTGCCTGGGAGAGTCGGCGAGGCAGGTTCCATAGCAGAGCTGGGTGTAGATTGGAAAGGGATGAATTTACAGAGATAGGCCTGGAGAGTGGGACGAGCTGGGTAGCTATTTCAGGAGCCGGTACAGACATGATGGGCCAAATGACCTCCTTCTGTACCGTAACATTCCATGATTCTATGACCAGGGTCACTCCACCTCGTTATTCCAGGATCAGGGCCACTCCACCTCGTTATTCCAGGATTGCGAATCTCTCTTGGTCAACTGCAGGCTGTTGCAATCAGATTCCCCGGGGAAATGGGAGAGCATGGCTCATTTAGAAAAGGCAGAAATTCCCATGGAGTAGTGAAACCTGGGAATTATGAGAAAATATCAACAATTGACTCCGATTTCACTGCTAATTGTGATAAAGGCATGAGTCATGAAGGTGATAAAGGTCAATGTTAGAAACATGAATTACAATGATGACTCACAATAACCTTCTTCAGAAAAATTAACACCACGCCAGTATTTCCATCAATCAAATATTGACAATATAACAGAGATTTTGTTGAGAAAAATCTGGAGCAGTTTCTTGGGATTATGCCCAACAGGGGAGCAGCTCTGGGAGGGTAATGCTGACGGATACTGACACACACACACCCACACACACTCACACACACATACACACTCACACACTCACACACACAGACAGACACACACTCACAGAAACACACTCACTCACATACACACACTCATACTCATACACACACACACGCTCACAGACACACACTCACACAGACACACACACTCACACAGACACACACGCACTCACAGACGCACACACGCTCACACACATACACACAGACACACCCTCTCATATACACACACAGAC
>NC_057727.1:1240515-1246794 GCF_004010195.1 Chiloscyllium plagiosum
CACTGTCGGAGGGTCAGTGCTGAGGGAGTGCTGCACTGTCGGAGGGTCAGTGCTGAGGGAGTGCCGCACTGTCGGAGGGTCAGTGCTGAGGGAGTGCCACACTGTCGGAGGGTCAGTGCTGAGGGAGTGCTGCACTGTCGGAGGGTCAGTGCTGAGGGAGTGCCGCACTGTCGGAGGGTCAGTGCTGAGGGAGTGCCACACTGTCGGAGGGTCAGTGCTGAGGGAGTGCTGCACTGTCGGAGGGTCAGTGCTGAGGGAGTGCCGCACTGTCGGAGGGTCAGTGCTGAGGGAGTGCCACACTGTCAGAGGGTCAGTACTGAGGGAATGGGCACTGTCGGAAGATCTGTGCTGAGGGAGTGCTGCACTATCGGACGGTCAGTACTGAGTGAGTGGACACTATCGGACGGTCAGTGCTGTGGGAGTGCCGCACTGTTAGAGGGTCAGTGCTGAGGGAGTGGGCACTATCGGAGGGTCAGTACTGAGTGAGTGGGCACTGTCGGAGGGTCAGTGCTGTGGGAGTGCCGCACTGTTAGAGGGTCAGTGCTGAGGGAGTGGGCACTGTCGGAGGGTCAGTACTGAGTGAGTGGGCACTGTCGGAGGGTCAGTGCTGTGGGAGTGCTGCACTGTTAGAGGGTCAGTGCTGAGGGAGTGGGCACTGTCGGAGGGTCAGTGCTGAGGGAGTGCCGCACTGTCGGAGGATCAGTGCTGAGGGAACACTGCACTGTGGAAGGCTCAGTCCTGAGGGAGTGGGCACTGTCGGAGGGTCAGTGCTGAGGGAGTGCCGCACTATCGGAGGGTCAGTACTGAGTGAGTGGGCACTGTCGGAGGGTCAGTGCTGTGGGAGTGCCGCACTCTTAGAGGGTCAGTGCTGAGAAAACTCTGCACTGTAGGAGGGTCAGTGCTGAGGGAGTGTCGCACTGTTGGAGGGTCAGTGCTGAAGGAAAGCTGCACTGTCGGAGGGTCAGTGCTGAGGGAGTGCCACACTATCAGAGGGTCAGTGCTGAGGGAGCGCCGCACATGTCGGAGGGTCAGTGCTGAGGGAGTGCTGCACTGTCGGAGGGTCAGTGGTCAGTGCTGAGGGAGTGTCGCACTGTTGGAGGGTCAGTGCTGAGGGAAAGCTGCACTGTCGAAGGGTCAGTGCTGAGTGAGTGCCGCACTATGGGAGGGTCAGTGCTGAGGGAGTGCCGCACTATCAGAGGGTCAGTGCTGAGGGAGCGCCGCACATGTCGGAGGGTCAGTGCTGAGGGAGTGCTGCACTGTCGGAGGGTCAGTGCTGAGGGAGTGCTGCACTGTCGGAGGGTCAGTGTTGAGGGAGTGCCGCACTGTCGGAGGGTCAGTGCTGAGGGAGTGCTTCACTGTCGGAGGGTCAGTACTGAGGGAGTGCTGCAATGTCGTGGGGTCAGTGCTGAGGGAGCCCCGCACTGTCGGAGGGTCAGTGCTGAGGGAGTGGGCACTGTTGGAATGTAAAGGGTTCCAATGGGGAATATGCAGTCAGTATTTGTAGCCATTCCACATTTTTCCAGCTGCTTCCCCTGGGAAATGTGGATGCTCTGATCAAAGGTAAAATGTTTTGCTAAAAATTCTGTGTGTTACGATCGAGCCCTCCACTACCACCTGATGAAGGAGCGTCGCTCCGAAAGCTCGTGTGTTTCCAATTAAACCTGTTGGACTATAACCTGGTGTTGTGTGATTTTTAACTTTGTACACCCCAGTCCAACACCGGCATCTCTAAATCCTGATCAAAGGTGTTTGTGTCGTTAGGAGCTGATGACCTTGCAGTGAAAGGACTGATCTCCAGGATACACAAACAGCCAACCTGTTCCTGTTGCAGTGACTCACAATCAGTCTCTACTGCTGACGAAAGCAACATGAGCAATGCCAACACATTCCTTTTCAATCCACCAGCCCTACTGGGAATGATGGTCACGACGTCTTCTCCCTGGACTATTAATCCAGAGTAATCTGCGGTAAGGTTCTGGGGGAGCCTAGGTTTGAACTCTGACCCAGGAGATGGTGGAATTTGTGTTCCGTAAAAATCTAGAATTACTGATGACCATGAATCCATGATTGAGAAAGGCCCACCTGGTTCATCAATGCCCTTTGGGGAAGGAAACTGCCACCCTTACCTGGTCTTCTCCTGCCTTCATGTAACTCCAGACTCACAGCAATGCAGTTGACTCTTAACATCCCTCTGGGCAGTTAGAGATGGACAATAAATGCTGATCCACATCCTGTGAGTGAATTAAAAGAACTGGGGAGTTTTGCAAAGACTATACACATCAAGTCAGTGCAGGCGGAGGGCTTGTAATACTGCAGCTGGGGCGCTAGGAGGCAGCGATGCACCGTGTGCTGATTTGTAGCCATTCACTGTTTGAGACTGGGAGTAAGGGGCAGAGTTTGCAATCTGTATACTACCAGCGTTACTCCAACCAGTCCATGAAACATTCACCCCCTCCACTACGAGAACGCTGTACCATCGATAAAACGCACTAGCAGAAACCCACAAGGCTCATTCAAAAACATCTTCCAAATTACAACTCAAAGAGCATCTTAAACATCATCAAATCAATGCAATAAAACCAAAGCACCTTTTACTTCAAGGTGGTTCATGGGGCAGTTATTACCTGAAATGTGGCTCCAAAGCCATATCAGAGGAGTGAGACGAATTATTGACTGCAGATACTCTCAATTACAGTCAAAGCTGAGAAGGATATATTTCATTTTGTAGGGAAAGCAAAAGTTTTTAATCGAGCCATTGGATCTTTATTCTGATAGAAATGGTGTGCAGGGATATTGGAACAGGCAGGGGATTGGCACCAGGAAAGGATGGACCAAAGGGTCTCATTCTGCACCATCACAATCCTGTGACTCTCTTCTAATGGAGTGGGAAAGGGAGGTCGAGGCCTTGATCATATCAGACGGCTGAGCAGGTCGAGGGGCCGAATGGCGTATTTCTGCTCCAATTTCTCCTTCTTTTCTGTTTTGGTTCATTCACTCATGGGTCATTGGTGCCACTGTCTGGCCAGCATTTGTTTCCCACCCTGGGCTGCCCTTGGACTGAGTGGCTTGCTGGGCCTTTCCAGAGGTCAGTTAAGAGTCAACCACATTGGCTGTGGGTCTGGAGTCACGTGTAGGTCAGACCAGGTAAGGATGGCAGATTTCCTTCCCTTAAGGACATTAATGAACTGCAAGGGATTTTCCCAACAATCGACACGACAGATTCGTAATTCCAGATTTTTAAAAATTTGAATTCAGATCTGCTGTGCTGGGATTTGAACCCAGGTCCCCAGGACATTAGCTCAGTCTCCAGATTAATAACCTTCCCATTTCTGCACTCTGCCTTGGGATCTGGCAACTCTAACATTTGTTGCCTGTCCTAAATTGCAAATGCACAGAGCAAGTGCCTTATAATTCCATTTCTGAGGGCAGTTCAGGTTCTGCTTCAGAGCTATGGGTCTGGAGTCACGTGGAGATTAGCCAAGGTAAGGGCAGCAGATTTCCTTCCCATAAGGATATTAGTGAAGTAGCTGGTCATCATTCCAGATTTAGGAATTGATTTCAAGTAGCAATATCTGCCGTGGTGAGATTCGAACCCACATGCCCAGAGCGTTAGCCTGGGCCTCTGGAGGACGAGCCCAGTGGCAGTACCACTACACCATCATGTCCCATAGCCTGGTCAAAGAAGGTGATTTCATAAAGATTTTTAAAGTAGAAAAGCAAGGAGCAAGTAGGGAGGGAGAAAGGGAGGGGATCCGAGAGATTGGGAGCATGGAGCAGAAGCCTCTGATTAAATTGGAGATGTTCAGGAGGCCAGAATTGGACATGGTGAACATTGAACATTCCAGCACAGTACAGGCCCTTCACCCCTCAATGTTGTGCCAACCTGTGGAACCAATCTGAAGCCCATCTAACCTACATTATTACATTATCATCCATATGCCTATCAATGACCTATTAAATGTCCTTAAAGTTGGCGAGTCTATAACTGTTGCAGGCAGGGCATTCCATGTCCCTACTACTCTCTGAGTAAAAAAACTACCTCTGATATCTGTCCCATATCTATCATCCCTCAATTTAAAGCTGTGTCTCCTCGTGTTAGCCATCACCATCCGAGGAAAAGGACTCTCACTATCCACCCTATCTAACCCTCTGATTATCTTATATGTCTCAATTAAGTCACTTCTCAACCTTCTTCTCTCTAACGAAAACAGCCTCAAGTCCCTCAGCCTTTTCTCATAAGACCTTCCCTCCATACCAGGTAACATCCTGGTAAACCTCCTCTGAACCCTTTCCAAAGCTTCCACATCCTTCCTATAATGCAGTAACCAGAACTGTACACAATACTCCAAGTGTGGCTGCTCCAGAGTTTTGTACAGCTGCAGCATGACCTCGTGGTTCCAAAACTCTCCCTCTACCAATAAAAGTTAACACACCGTGTGCCTTCTTAACAACCCTGTCAACCTGGGTGACAACTTTCAAGGATCTGTGTACCTGGACACCGAGATCTCTCTGCTCATCTACACTACCAAGAATCTTACCATGAGTCCAATACTCTGCATTCTGGTTACTCCGACCAAAGTGAATTACCTCACACTTTTCTGCATTAAACTCCATTAGCCACCTCTCAGCCCAGCTCTGCAGCTTATCTATGTCCCTCTGTTACCTACAACATCCTTCGTCACTATCCATAACTCCACCAACCATTGTGTCATCTGCAAATTTACTAACCCATCCTTCTAGGCCTTCATCCAGGTCATTTATAAAAATAACAAACAGCAGTGGCCCTAAAACAGATCCTTGCGGTACCCCACTAGTAACTGAACTCCAGGATGAACATTTCCCATCAACCACCACCCTCTGTCTTCTTTCAGCTAGCCAATTTCTGATCCAAACCACTAAATCACCCTCAATCCCATACCTCCATATTTTCTGTAATAGCCTATCATGGGGAACCTTATCAAACGCTTTACTGAAATCCATATACACCACATCATGGGCGGCACAGTGTCCACCACATATGGGTGGCACGGTGGTTCAGTGGTACGTCAAAGCACCAGGGACCTGGGTTCGATTCCCACCTTGGGCAGCTAGCTGTATGGAGTTTGCACATTGGCTTTTGACTGTGTGAGTTTCCTCCCATGATCCAAAGATGTTAGGGTGGATTGGCCGTGCTAAATTGCCCATAGTGTTAGGTGCATTAGTCAGGGGTAAATATAAGGTAGGTGAATGCATTTGGATGGGTTACTCTTCGGATAGTTGGTGTGGACTTATTGGGCTGAAGGGCCTGTTTCCATACTATAGGGAATCTAATCTAATGTCCCTTCACCCTCACCCACTTGTTGATCACCTTCTCAAAGAACTCAATAAGGTTTGTGAGGCACGACCTACCCTTCACAAAACCGTACTGACTATCCCTAATCAAATTATTCTTTTCTAGATGATTATAAATCCTATCTCTTATAACCTTTTCCAACACTTTACCAACAACTGAAGTAAGGTTCACTGGTCTGTAATTACCAGGGTCGTGTCTACTCCCTTCTTGAACAGGGGAACCGTATTTGCTATCCTCCAGTCTTCTGGCACTATTCCTATAGACAATGACAATTTAAAGATCAATGTTAAAGGCTCGGCAATCCCCTCCCTGGCTTCCCAGAGAATCCTAGGATAAATCCCATCTGGCCCAGGGGACTTATCTATTTTCATACTTTCCAGAATTGCTAAGACCTCCTCCTTGTGAACCTCAATCCCATCCAGTCTAATAGCCTGTACCTCAGTATTCTCCTCGACCACATTGTCTTTTTCCAGGGTGAATACTGACACAAAATATTCATTTAGCACTTCCCCTATCTCCTCTGACTCCACGCACAACTTCCCACTACTGTCCTTGATTGGCCCTAATCTTACTCTAGTCATTCTTTTATTCCTGACATACCTATAGAAGGCCTTAGTGTTTTCCTTGATCCCATCCCCCAATGACTTCTCATGTCCCCTCCTGGCTCTTCTTAGCTCTCTCTTTAGGTCTTTCCTGGCTAACTTGTAACTCTCACACACCCTGAGCCTTCACATCTCATCCTAACATAAGCCTCCTTCTTCCTCTTGACAAGAGATTCAACTTCTTTAGTAAACCACAGCTCCCTCACTTGACCACTTCCCCCCTGCCTGACCGGTACATACTTATCAAGGCCACGCAGTAGCTGTTCCTTGAACAAGCTCCACATTTCAATTGTGCCCATCCCCTGCAGTTTCCTTCCCCATCCTATGCATCCTAAATCCTGCCTA
>NC_057727.1:1247294-1260461 GCF_004010195.1 Chiloscyllium plagiosum
AGAAACTGGATCCCAGAGATAATCTGCATCTTTTGCAACAGGATCCCAGTGAGAGTCAGCCCTTTCATGAACTGGATCTCAGTGAGAGTCAGAAACGTCAGCAACAGGATCCCAGTGAGAGTCAGCACTTTCGGAAACAGTGTCCAAGTGAGAGTGATCACCTTCAGGAACTGGATCCCAGTGAGACTCAGCACCTTCAGGAACTAGGTCCCAGTGTGAGTCAGCCCTTTCATTAACTGGATCCCAGTGAGAGTCAGCATCTTCAGGAACTGGATCCCAGTTACAGTCAGCCTCTTCAGGAACTGGATCCCATTGAGAATCAGCTCCTTCAGGAACCGGATCCAAGTGAGAGTGAACACTTTCAGGAAGTGAATCCCAGTGAGAGTCAGCACATTCAGGAACTAGATCCCAGTGAGAGTCAGCAACTTCAGCAACTGGATCTCAGTGAGAATCAGCTCCTTCAGTTACTGGATCCCAGTGAGAGTCAGCCCCTTCAGGAACTGTATCCCAGTGAGAGTCTGCTCTTTCAGGAACTGGATTCCATTCAGAATCAGCATCTTTTGCAACTGGATCCCAGTGAGAGTCAGCACCTTCAGGTAGTGGATCCCATTGAGAGTCAGCCCCTTCAGATAGTGCATCCCAGTGAGAGTTAGCCCCTTCAGGAACTGTATCCCAATGAGAGTCAGCATCTTCAGGAACTGGATCCCAGTGAGAGTGAACACTTTCAGGAACTGGATCCCAGTGGGATTCAGCAATTTCACGTACTGGATCCCGGAGACAATCAGCCCCTTCAGGAACTGGATCCCACTGATAGTCAGCACCTTTAGGAACTGGAACCCATCAAGAGCCAGTCCTTTCAGGAACTGGATCCCAGTGAGAGTCAGCGCCGTCAGTTACTGGATCCCAGTGAGAGTGAACACTTTCTGGAACGGATCCCAGTTAGAGTTAGCATCTTTATGAACTGGATCCCAGTGAGAGTCAGCACCATCAGTAACTGGATCCCAGTGAGAGTTAGCTCCTTTAGGATCAGGATCCCAGTGAGAGTGAACACTTTCAGGAACTGGATCCCAGCAAGAGTCAGCACCTTTAGGTACTGGATCCCAGAGATAATCTGCATCTTTCGGAACTGGATCCGAGTGAGAGTCAGCACCTTCAGCAACTGGATCCCAGTGAGATGAACACTTTCAGGAACTGGATCCCAGTGAGATTCAGCAATTTCACGTATTGGATCCCAGAGATAGTCAGCACCTTCAGGAACTGGATCCCAGTGAGAGATAGCACCTTCAGGAACTGGATCCCAGAGATATTCTGCACCTTTAGGAACTGGATGACAGTGAGCGTCAGCACATGAAGAAGCTGGATCCCAGAGTCAGCAGCTTCTGCAACTGGATCCCAGTGAGAGTCAGCCCCTTCAGGAACTGGATCCCAGAGACAGTCAGCCCTTTTAGGAACTGGATCCCAGTGAGTGTCAGCTCCTTCAGGATCTGGATTCCAGTGAGAATCAGCATCTTCAGGGTCTGGATCCCAGTGAGAGTGAACACTTTCAGGAACTGGATCCCAGTGAGAGTGAACACTTTCAGGAACTGGATCCCAGTGAGAGTCAGCCCCTTCAGGATCTGGATCCCAGTGAGAGTCAGCACCTTCAGCAACTTGATCCCAGTGATCGTGAACACTTTCAGGAGTCCTCCCCTTCAGGATATGGATCCTAGTGTGAATCAGCCCTTCAGGATCTGGATCCCAGCGAGAGTCAGCTCCTTTAGGATCTGGATCCAATGTAAGAGTCAGCACCTTCAGGAACTGGATCCCAGTGAGAGTGAATACTTTCAGAAACTGGATCCCAGTGAGAGTGAACACTTTCAGGAACTGGATCCCAGTGAGAATCAGCCTCTTAAGGACTGGATCCCAGTCAGTCAGCACCTTCAGGAACTGGATCCCAGTGAGAGTCAGCCTCTTAAGGACTGGATCCCAGTCAGAGACAGCACCTTCAGGAACTGGATCCCAGTGAGAGTCAGCCCCATCAGGAACTGGATCCCACTGAGAGTCATCACCTTCAGCAACTGGATCCCAATTAGAGTGAACACTTTCAGAAACTGGATCCCAGTGAGAGTCAGCAATTTCACGTACTGGATGCAAGAGACAGTCAGTCCCTTCAGGAACTTGATCGCAGTGAGAGTCAACAGCTTCAGGAACTGGATCCCAGTGAAAGAGAACACTTTCAGGAACTGTATCCCAATGAGAGTCAGCCCCTTCAGGAACTGGATCCCAGTGAGACTCAGCACCTTCAGGAACTGGATCCCAGTGAGTGTCAGCACCTTCAGGATGTGGATCCCAGTGAGAGTCAGCCCCTTCAGGATATGGATCCCAGTCAGAGTCAGCCCCTTCAGGACCTGGATCCCAGTGAGAGTTAGCACCTTAAGAAACTGGATCCCAGTGATCATGAACATTTTCAGGAACTGGATCCCAGTGAGAGTCAGCATCTTTAGGAACTGGATCCCAGTGAGAGTCAGCACCTTCAGCAACTGGATCCCAGTGATCGTGAACACTTTCTGGAACTGGATCCCAGTGATCGTGAACACTTTCTGGAACTGCATCCCAGTGAGAGTCAGCACCTTCAGGAACTGGATCCCAGTGAGAGTCAACATCTTTAGGAACTGGATCCCAGTGAGAGTCAGCACCTTAAGTAACTGGATCCCAGTGATCGTAAACACTTTCTGGAACTGGATCCCAGTGAGAGTCAACATCTTTAGGAACTGGATCCCAGTGAGAGTCAGCACCTTCAGCAACTGGATCCCAGTGATCGTGAACACTTTCTGGAACTGGATCCCAGTGAGAGTCAGCACCTTCAGGAACTGGATCCCAGTGAGAGTCAACATCTTTAGGAACTGGATCCCAGTGAGAGTCAGCACCTTCAGCAAATGGATCCCAGTGATCGTGAACACTTTCTGGAACTGGAGCCCAGTGAGAGTCAGCACCTTCAGGAACTGGATCCCAGTGAGAGTCAACATCTTTAGGAACTGGATCCCAGTGAGAGTCAGCCCTTTCAGGATCTGGATCCCAGTGATCGTGAACACTTTCTGGAACTGGATCCCAGTGAGAGTCAGCCCTTTCAGGATCTGGATCCCAGTGAGAGTGAACACTTTCAGGAACTGGATCCCAGTGAGAGTCAGCCCCTTCAGGATCTGGATCCCAGTGAGAATCAGCCCCTTCAGGATCTGGATCCCAGTGATCATGAACACTTTCTGGAACTGGATCCCAGTGAGAGTCAGCACCTTCAGGAACTGGATCCCAGTGAGAGTTAACATCTTTAGGAACTGGATCCCAGTGAGAGTCAGCACCTTCAGTAACTGGATCCCAGTGATCGTGAACACTTTCAGGAACTGGATCCCAGTGAGAGTCAACATCTTAAGGAACTGGATCCCAGTGTGAGTCAGCACTCTCAGCAACTGGATCCCAGTGATCGTGAACACATTCAGGAACTGGATCCCAGTGAGAGTCAGCACCTTCAGGAACTGGATCCCAGTGAGAGTCAGCCCTTTCAGGATCTGGATCCCAGTGAGAGTGAACACTTTCAGGAACTGGATCCCAGTGAGAGTCAGCCCCTTCAGCATCTGGATCCCAGTGAGAGTTAGCCCCTTCAGGATCTGGATCCCAGTGAGAGTCAGCCCCTTCAGGATCTGGATCCCAGCGAGAGACAGCACCTTCAGGAAGTGGATCCCAATGAGAGACAGCACCTTCAGGAACTGGATGCCAGTGAGAATGAACACTTTCAGGAACTGGATCCCAGTGAGAATCAGTCTTTTCAGGAATTGGATCCCTGTGAGAGTCAGCCCCTTCAGGAACTGGATCCCATGAAAATTAGCCCCTTCAGGAACTGGATCCCAGTGAGAGTCAGCTCCTTCAGAAACTGGATCCCAGTGAGAGTGTAATCTTTCCAGAACTGGATCTCACTGAGAGTCAGATTAGATTAGATTACTTACAGTGTGGAAACAGGCCCTTCGGCCCAACAAGTCCACACCGACTCGCCGAAGCGCAACCCACCCAGACCCCTACATTTACCCCTTACCTAACACTACGGGCAATTTAGCATGGCCAATTCGCCTTACCTGCACATCTTTGGACTGTGGGAGGAAACCGGAGCACCCGGAGGAAACCCACGCAGACACGGGGAGAACGTGCAAACTCCACACAGTCAGTCGCCTGAGGCGGGAATTGAACCCGGGTCTCTGGCGCTGTGAGGCAGCAGTGCTAACCACTGTGCCACCGTGCCACCCAGTCAGCGCCTTCAGGAACTGCATCCTAATGAGAGTCAGCCCCTTCAGGAACTGTATCCCAGTGAAAGAGAACACTTTCAGGAACTGTATTCCAGTGAGAGTCAGCCCCTTCAGGTTCTGGATCCCAGTGAGAGTCAGGCCCTTCAGGAACTGGATCCCAGTGAGAGTCAGCACCTTCAGGAACTGGATCCCAGTGAGAGTCAGGCCCTTCAGGAACTGTATCCCAGTGAAAGTGAAGACTTTCAGGAACTGGATCCCAGTGAGAGTCAGCACCTTCAGCAACTGGATCCCAGTGATCGTGAGCACCTTCAGGAACTGGATCCCAGTGAGAGTCAGCCCCTTCAGGAACTGGATCCCAGTGAGAGTCAGCACCTTCAGGAAGTGGATCCCAGTGAGAGTCAGCACCTTCAGGAACTGGATCCCAGTGAGAGTCAGCTCCTTCAGGAACTGGATCCCAGTGAGAGTCAGCCCCTTCAGGAACTGGATCCCAGTGAGAATCAGCACCTTCAGGAACTGGATCCCAGTGAGAGTCAGCTCCTTCAGGAACTGGATCCCAGTGAGAGTCAGCACCTTCAGGAACTGGATCCCAGTGAGAATCAGCACCTTCAGGAACTGGATCCCAGTGAGAGTCAGCTCCTTCAGGAACTGGATCCCAGTGAGAGTGAACAGCTTTAGTCCAGTGAGAATTACAAGGAAGCCATTAACAGAAATTAGTTTGACAGCTTGCCTTGCGTGAAGGGCTTCGTGGAGTTATCAGACTGTCACGTAATGTATGATTAAGAAGTTATTTATAATCAGAACCAGTCAGGTGGCTAGGATTGAGTTTCCTGGGATGATTACCAATTTCCATTCCTCTCTTCCAACTGTACCTATTGGAGATTGAAATTGAATTAAGTCTCAACATTAGACTTTTAAAATCTCCTCTGCTAATCTTTCCAAGATAATTTTAAATATTCCCATTTTCTGCTCATACTGTTACCTAACCAGGCTTAAAGGCCTTATCTATAGGATTGTACACCATAGAAAAAGGCCATTTGGCCCATTGTTTTAGCTCTGGCTTCTTTGAAATGGAATCCAATTCACCACATTATCCGCATTTTTTGGTCTTTTGAAAAATCACAGTTCCATAACCTCTACCCATTGGTGCTGTCTGAGCCGGTGGAGGGTGTGTCTTTATCTAAATCTACACATCTTTAAACACCTCGATCAAACCTTTTCCAAACCCTCTCTGCCCTGCTTCAGGAATGTTTCTCAGCTCTGCAGGACAACACCACCCAACCATTGCAGATCCTACGTGATCTCATTGCTCATCAAACTATTTCTTCATAGCGACAGGTAACAGTGGCAGGGTCAGGTGAGAGAGGCAGGGTCAGGTGAGAGAGGCAGGGTCAGGTGGCAGAGACAGGGTCAGGTGAGAGAGGCAGGGTCAGGTGACAGAGACAGGGTCAGGTGAAAGAGGCAGGGTCAGGTGACAGTGGCAGGGTCAGGTGAGAGAGGCAGGGTCAGGTGACAGTGGCAGGGTCAGGTGAGAGAGGCAGGGTCAGGTGAGAAAGACAGGGTCAGGTGAGAGAGGCAGGGTCAGGTGAGAAAGACAGGGTCAGGTGAGAGAGGCAGGGTCAGGTGACAGAGACAGGGTCAGGTGAAAGAGGCAGGGTCAGGTGACAGTGGCAGGGTCAGGTGGCAGAGACAGGGTCAGGTGACAGAGACAGGGTCAGGTGGCAGAGACAGGGTCAGGTGAGAGAGGCAGGGTCAGGTGACAGTGGCAGGGTCAGGTGGCAGAGACAGGGTCAGGTGACAGAGACAGGGTCAGGTGGCAGAGACAGGGTCAGGTGAGAGAGGCAGGGTCAGGTGAGAGAGGCAGGGTCAGGTGGCAGAGGCAGGGTCAGGTGGCAGAGACAGGGTCAGGTGACAGTGGCAGAGTCAGGTGGCAGAGACAGGGTCAGATGACACAGATCTGGTTCGTATTCATTCCTAACCATTGTTGCCCTCAGGCGTGGCACAGAGGAAGTGTCTTTACCTCGGAACTGAGAGGTCAGGGTTCAAACCCCATAGCTCCAAATGTGTGCATTAGCTGGTCATCAAAGTTTGTGAGAAGATTTGTAGCTCGGGTGCTCGTTGTTGTGGTTCTGTTCGCCGAGCTGGAAGTTTTTGTTGCAAACGTTTCGTCCCCTGTCTAGGTGACATCCTCAGTGCTGGGAGCCTCCTGTGAAGCGCTTCTGTGGTGTTTCCTCAGGTGTTTATAGTGGCACTATAAATGCCGGAGGAAACACCACAAAAGCGCTTCACAGGAGGCTCCCAAGCACTGAGGATGTCACCTAGACAGGGGACGAACCGTTTGCAACAAAAACTTCCAGCTCGGCGAACAGAACCACAGCATTAGCTGGTCAATGAAGAAAAATTGGCGAAATAAAGAAAAAATTTAAAACCAGATATAACCATCTCCCGAGGACTAACTGCCCAGCTCCCCAGCAGCACCTGGAGAGTTATCACGAACTGAGCTACCCTCCCTCAGCTGCCAGTCTCACTGTACTGGATTATGGTGGGTGTCAGCATTCTATTCAAGATGCTGTTGTGCAACGTTAGTGTTTGTGTTGTATGGAGTTAGCCACAGATCAGCCATGATCTCACTGAATGGTGGGCCAGTCTCTGAAGTGGCTGAATGGTCTACTCCCGGTTCTATGAGTTGAGGGGTATGTTGGTGGATAATGAAACAGAGTTGAAGGAGGTCTGCAGCAATTGGGCTGAATAGTCTGCACTATTCTTTTTTTTTAATTTTATTTAAAAATTACAAAACAGTTTACAAAAAAAAGTTAACATTTACAGCTGTACACAAGAGACAGCAATTTTACAAGGGAGAGGAGCAGCAAAACCAGGCTCCAAACCAGTTTACAGGGAACTGAGGACAAACCCCAAATCCCAGTTTCAAATATGACAAGACAGCAACAATGACATTTGTACATGAGACAATCCAGTTACATACAAAAGAGCAGACATTACAGACCCAGCAAGCCCCATCCTTTCCACCTTCTGGCTCTCGGTCCACCCCATGCCCCTTCCAGTTCTCAGTCCACCCTGACACACCTTTCGACCACCTCTAGGACAGCCCGCCCCAGTAACGTTCCTGTTTATATCTGTCAGCCAGGGCTCCCTGATTGGATTAGATTAACAGCCCCAATCAGGGAATTCAGATTCTATGAGGTCCACCTGGATGACCTCATTACAGTTAGAACAGTGAGGGCAAAAGAGAGAAGATGGAGAACAGGGAAAAGGAAGTCACAGAAAGCTTGAGTATTGACAGTGACCGAAGAAACGGTCACCTCCCAATGGGTGAGAAAGAGATAGAGTGGAAGAGTGTGGTGCTGGAAAAGCACAGCCAGTCAGGCAGCATCCGAGGAGCAGGGGAATGAATGTTTCGGGCAAAAGCCCTTCATCAAGAATGAGGCTTGTGGGTCAAGGGGGGAACTGAGAGATAAATGGGAGGGGGGTGAGGCTGGGGAAAAGGTAGCTGGGAATGCGATAGGTAGATGGAGGTGGGGGAGAAGGTGATAGGTTGGAGAGGAGGGTGAAGCAGGTCGGTGGGAAGGAAGATGGACAGGTAGAACCGTTCAAAAGGGTGGTGCGAAGAGGGTAGTGCCAAAGGGGTACCGCCCTCTCCAGACCAAAGGGGTAGCCATGGGCACCCATATGGGCCCCAGCTATGCCTGCCTCTTTGTCAGGTACGTGGGACAGTACATCTTCTGCAGCTACACTGGCACCATGGTCTGTTATTATAGGTTGGTAGCCACTAACAGTCCCCATTAGCAGCCATTCATGTTTCCAGACAGACCGTTATCCTTTTTCTCTCCAACTGTCCTCCTCTCTCTTTGGGCTCTAAACCCACCTATCGTTTACTCCTTATGCCCATCCCCCACCCTATCGTCTGCATAAAAACCGACATTTCCCCCCAGCTAACATCAGTTCTAGTCACTGGTCCCAAAACTTTAACAGGGGAAGGCAAGGGCCTAGTGGTATTTATAGGATCCCTACAGTGTGGAGGCAGACCATTCCATCCACATCAGCCCATCCCCTAACCCATTTTTCCCACAGTCAGTCCACCCTGACCTGCACACCTTTGGGCTATGGGAGGTAACCAGAGCAACTGGAGCAAACTCCACACAGACAATCACCCGAGGCTGGAATCAAACCCAGGTCCCTGGTGTTGAGAGGCCACTGTGCCACCCTGCTGCATTATCACTGGACTATTAATCAAAAAACCAGGCGATGTTCTGGGGACCCAAGTTCGAATCCTGCCAAAGCACGTGGTGGAATTTGAATTCAATAAAAATCTCATTTAAGAGTCTAATGATGTCCATGACATCATTGTTGATTGTTGAAAAAAGCCCATCTGGGTCACTAATGCCCTTCAGGGAAGGAAACTACCATCCTTACCTGGTCTGACCTACATGTGACTCCAGACCCACAGCAATGTGGTTGACTCTGAACTGCCCTCTTGGATGGGCAATTAATGCTGGCCTAGCCACCGATGCCCTCAACCCTTGGGCTTCAACTCCACCGTCCCACCTCGTCCTCCTATCCCCTGATTTCCCAAGACACCAAAAATCCCTCAAGCCCAGCTTTAAATCTTTTCAATGATGTAACATCCATGGCCCTCTGGAGAAGACAATTCCTAAGATTCACAACCTTCTTTGGGAATGGATTACTCCTCATCTCTGTCTGGAATGTTAGAGGAAGGATATTGCTAAAATTGAATGTGTTCAGAAAAAGATAACAAGGATTTTGCTCAGGTTTTAGCCACAGGGAGAGGCTGAACAGGCCGGGGCTGTTTTCCCTGGAGCGTCGGAGGCTGAGGAGTGACCTTATAGAGGTTTATAAAATTATAAGGAGCATGGATAGGATAAATAGACAAGATTCGGAGATGCCGGTGTTGGACTGGGGTGTACAAAGTTAAAAATCACACAACACCAGGTTATAGTCCAACAGGTTTAATTGGAAGCACACTAGCTTTCGGAGCGACGCTCATTCATCAGGTGATTGTGGAGGGCTCGATCGTAACACAGAATTTATAGCAAAACCTTACAGTGTGATGTAACTGAAATTATACATTGAAGAATTGATTGTTAAGCCTTTCATCTGTTAGAATACAGTGATAGTTCCACTTCTTTCATGTGTAAATCACAAAACCTTCTTTTTAAAGTTGCATTCTCGGGTTAGCTGTTAACAATGGTGATAGCTAGACAATATGTTGAAGGTGTTAGCCCCCTGTGTTCTCTGTTTATGACCTGATGTTTAGATTGATTCTAATCTAAAAAGTGAGATAACAGAGTTTTACAGAAATTCATGCAGTTTTTGAACTCAGAGTTCTACATGAATGTATGTGGTTTTTGAGATATAAAAGAGAGCTAAGGGGCAACTTTTTCACGCAGAGGGTGGTGTGCGTATGGAATGAGCTGCCAGAGGAAGTGGTGGAGGCTGGTACAATTGCAACATTTAAAAGGCATCTGGATGGGTATATGAATAGGAAGGGTTTGGAGGGATATGGGCCGGGTGCTGGCAGGTGGGACTAGATTGGGTTGGGATATCTGGTCGGCATGGACGAGTCGGATGGAGGGTCTGTTTTTGTGCTGTACCTCCCTATGACTCTGGCTCTGTGACTGTGTGAATGACTATTCTCCTCTCCTGAGACAGTGCTCTCTCTCCACCTGGAAACTTCCCGTCAGCATTGACCCTGTCACGACCTGTCTGAGCCTGTCAGTCTCAATGAGATCACCTCTCCATCCTCTGAACTGCAGTCATTATCAAAGGACACTAACTCACAACTAAAACATACAGCAGAAAGCTCTATTACAGGTGAAAAAAATTCGACAATGAGCAAAATTTTCAAGATTGAAGGAGTAGATCACAAGCAGTGGGGTTAAACTGTGTCTCTAGAACGTTGAACATTCCAGCGCAGTACAGGCCCTTCGGCTCTCAGTGTTGCGCCGACCTGTGGAACCAATCTGAAGCCCATCTAACCCACACTATTCCATTCTCGCCCATATGTTTATCCAATGACCATTTAAATGCCCTTAAAGTTGGCATGTCTACAGGCAGTGCTTTCCATGCCCTTACTACTTTCTGAGTAAAGAAACTACCTCTAACATCTGTCCCATATCTATCACCTTGGCGAAAGTGAGGACTGCAGATGCTGGAGATCAGAGTCGAGAGTGCGTTGCTGGGAAAGCACAGCAGGTCAGACAGCATCTGAGGAGCAGGAGAATCAATGTTTCGGGCATAGGCCCTTCATCAGGAACACACTCTCGACTCCATATCTATCACCCCTCAATTTAAAGTTATGTCCCTTTGTGCTCTCCATCACCATCCAAGGAAAAAGGCTCTCCCTGTCCACCCTATCTAACCCTCTGATTATCTTGTACGTCTCAATTAAGTCACCTCTCACCCTTCTTCTCTCTAATGAAAACAGCCTCATGTCCCTCAGCCTTTCCTCACCTTCCCTCCATACCAGGCAACATCCTGGTAAATCTCCACAAAGCTTCCACATCCTTCCTATAATGCGGTGACCAGAACTGTATGCAATACTCCAAGTGTGGCTGCACCAGAGTTTTGTACAGCTGCAGCATGACCTCGTGGTTCCAAAACTCAATCCCTCTACCAATAAAAGCTAACACACTGTACGCCTTCTTAACAACCCTGTCAACCTGGGTGACAACTTTCAGAGATCTATGTACATGAACACCGAGATTTCTCTGCTCATCTACACTACCAAGAATCTTACCATTAGCCCAGTACTCTGCAGTCCTGTTACTCTGACCAAAGTGAATCACCTCATACTTTTCCACATTAAACTCCATTTGCCACCTCTCAGCCCAGCTCTGCAGCTTATCTATGTCCCTCTGTAACCTGCAACATCCTTCATCACTATCCATAACTCTACCGACCTTAGTGTCATCCGCAAATTTACTAACCTATCCTTCTACACCTTCATTCAGGTCATTTATAAAAATGACAAACAGCAGTGGCCCCAAAACAGATCCTTGCGGTACCCCACTATTAACTGAACTCCAGGATGAACATTTCCCATCAACCACCACCCTCTGTCTTCTTTCAGCTAGCCGATTTCTGATCCAAACCGCTAAATCACCCTCAATCCCATGTCTCCGTATTTTATACAATACCCTACCATGGGAAACCTTATCAAATGCTTTCCTGAAATCCATATACACCACACCAATCACTTTACCCCCATCCACCTGTTACCATCTCAAATAACTCAATAAGGTTTGTGAGGCACGACCTACCTTCACAAAACTGTGCTGACTATCCCTAATCAACTTATTCCTTTCTAGATGATTATAAATCCTATCTCTTACAACCTTTTTCAACACTTTACCCACAACCAAAGTAAGGCTCACTGGTCTATCATTACCAGGGTTGTCTCTACTCCCCTTCTTGAACAAGGGGACAACATTTGCTATCCTCCAGTCTTCTGGCACTATTCCTGTAGACAATGACAACATAAAGATCAAAGCCAATGGCTCTGCAATCTCCTCCCTGGCTTCCCAGAGAATCCTAGGATAAATCCCATCCGGCCCAGGGGACTTGTCTATTTTCACACTTTCCAGAATTGCTAACACCTCCTCCTTATGCACCTCAATCCCATCCAGTCTAGTAGCCTGTATCGCACTACTCTCCTCAACAATATTGTCTTTTTCCTGTGTGACTACTGACGAAAAATATTCATTTAGGGAAATGGGAAAAGTTATCTCTAACGGAAAAGTTAAAAATCACACCAGGTTATAGTACAACAGGTTTCTTTGGAAGCGCTAGCTTTCAGAGCACTGTTCCTTGTGCTTCAACAGCTGGTGCTTCCAAATTAACCTGTTGGACTCTCATTGCATGTTGTGTGATTTTTAACTTTGTCCACCCCAGTCCAACACTGGCAACTCCACATCATCTCTCAGGGAAGATAGACTAGCATTGGAGGAAGTTCAGAGAAGGTGCACTACACTGACTGCCGGGTGTGCAGGAACTGATTTCTTGTTAAAACATACACATAGTTGATCATCTGCCAAGCAGACACTAAGACACAGTGTCAAAAGGAGGATTGGTAGCAATACTCCAGCCCCAATACTCCACAAAACACAACAAAGCCCTGAACCACTTTAATTAAAAACCAGTTAAGGGCTTTTTCCCATTGCCACTGATGTGTCGCCCCGAGGGGAGGAGGGTCACTGACTGCAGTTTCAGTGACCACACATCCCGAATGCAGTATTGTGCCTGTACACTGGCAGGCCCTCTGAATGAATGGCCATTCCTGAGGCTGGTTACTTCTCCGTCACAGGGACAGAGGTTACAACGTCAGACCACCAACTGCCGAAACCACGGTAAATAATGTAACTTCGAGGCCACTAGAAATTACCCGGATCGCAATGACCCACAATCCAGATCTGTCTACATTTCTGACAGATAATTGCTGATGGGTTTGTTCAGAAATGTTGCTGCAGTTTACAGCAAATCCTTTCCTGACATCCAATAATATTTGCAGGTCACTCTAATATCTGTCTGCCCTTGTGGCTTTCGGGATTGCTTTGCCCACACGAGCTGTGGATCAACACCGTGACAGCTTTATCCACAGTAGAGTCTAATACATGTCAATAATCAGCTCTACCTCTCGACTGCTAACGACCCAGGTGCAATTCAACAAAATGTGGAAACATTTCAAATATTTCTGGTTAATAGTTACCTGACTTATGTCAATTGCATAATCATAATGAGAGGAGAGGTTAACCAACCAGCGAGAGCTGATTCAGAATAAACCAAAATCTCAGCAACAACAATGGCAATGATTGTGTGTGTGTGTGTGGGAGTGTGTGGGGGGGGGGGGGGGTGCGGGTGTGTG
>NC_057727.1:1268183-1277344 GCF_004010195.1 Chiloscyllium plagiosum
GCTCCCTCTACACTGTTCCCCCATCAAACACTCCCAGGGACAGGGACAGCACGTGGTTAGATACAGAGTAAAGCTCTCTCTACACTGTCCCTATCAAACACTCCCAGGACAGGGACAGCACGGGGTGAGATACAGAGTTAAGCTCCCTCTACACTGTCCCTCCATCAAACACTCCCAGGGACAGGGACAGCACGGGGTTAGATACAGAGTAAAGCTCCCTCTACACTGTCCCCCATCAAACACTCCCAGGACAGGGACAGCACGGGGTTAGATACAGAGTAAAGCTCTCTCCACATTGTTCCCATCAAACACTCCCAGGACAGGGACAGCACGGGGTTAGATACAGAGTAAAGCTACCTCTGCACTGTCCCCCATCAAACACTCCCAGGACAGGGACAGCACGGGGTTAGATACAGAGTAAAGCTCTCTCCACATTGTTCCCATCAAACACTCCCAGGGACATCTTTGGGTTGATTTTGATTTTGTTTGGGACAATGTGAGTCTGGCTAGTTCCTCACTGGGATGGCTCCTGTGAAGCAGATGTATGTGATCCACAATGGGATCCCTTGTAAACTCCTTCTGCTTTGTGAGATTCCTGATGCTGTCCTGCAGCTCCATGACTGACTGTACCTTCACTGTGGTCTCCCCATGCTGCCCATGGGGCCAGGGTCTCACTGTGTCTCGCCTGGTGATGTGTATCAGAGTGGGAGGCCTACTGATCCTCTTGGTGGGATTACTCCTTTGTCTCTGCATCTTGATCATCCTGATGAAGGGTTTTTGCCCGAAACGTTGATTTTGCTGCTCGTCGGACGCTGCCTGAATTGCTGTGCTCTTCCAGCACCACTGATCCAGAATCTGGTTTCCAGCATCTGCAGTCATTGTTTTTACCTCCTTGATCATCCTGTCAGTGGGAATCTTTGCAGAGATGGGGAGCTCAATCTTCAGTTTCCAGCCTATCAATAGATAATAGACGATATGTGCGGGGGGTAGGCCAATCAGCCCTTCGAGCCAGCACCACCAATCATTATGATCATGGCTGATCATCCTTAGTCAGTATCCTGTTCCTGCCTTATCTCCATAACCCTTGATTCCACTATCTTTAAGAGCTCTATCCATATCCACTGCTCTGAATGCACGAGTCTGTACTGGAGTGGGGTGGATAATTTATTAATACTCTATTGGAGTCAGTGCAACCACATCGGGGCTCCTCTGCTTTACAAATACCACGACCAAGACCCCGTTTAATACATGCCCTGCTGGTGGTACTCACCTGTAGGTATTGTGGCACTATGGCTAGATACCCCCATCAAACTAGAGTGGCTCTGTGCGACCCACACCTTCCCATGGTCACATTGGCAGGCAGTAACTAGTGGTGTGCCACAGGGATTGGTGCTGGAACACCAGCTATTCACAATATTTATTAATGATTTGGATGAGGGAATAAAATGTAACATCTCAAAGTTTGCAGACGATACCAAGTTGAGTGGGATGGTAAACTGTGACAAGAATGCAGAGATCCTCCAGTATGATCTGGATAGGTTTGGTGAGTGGACAAATCAATGGCAGATGCATATAAATTGGATAAATGTGAGGTTATTCACTTTGGAAGCAAAAACAAGGCGGCAGATTACTATCTGAATGGCTGTAAATTGGGAGAGGAGAGTGTGCAGTGGGACCTGGGTGTCCTTGTGTACCAGTAACTGAAGGGGCAGCAGGTGGGAAAGAAGGCAAATGGTATGTTGACCTTCATTGCGAGAGGTTTCGAGTACAGGAGCAGGGATGTGCTGTTGTAGTTATACAGGGCCTTGGTGAGGCCACACCCAGAATATTGTGGGCAGTTTTGGTCTCCTTTTCTGAGGAAGGATGCTCTTGCTCTTGAGGGGATGTAGCAAAGACTTACCAGGCTGATTCTGGGGATGGTGGGACTGACTGGGTTAGGATTGTTTTCACTGGACAGAAGTGGGTATTGCAGATGCTGGAGATTAGAGTCAAGATTAGAGTGGTGCTGGAAAAGCACAGCAGGTCAGGCAGCATCCGAGGAGAAGGAATATCTTGATGAAGGGCTTTTGCCTGAAACGTCGATTTTCCTGCTCCTTGGATGCTGCCTGACCTGCTGTGCTTTTCTAGCAGCACACCAGTCTTGACTTTGTTTCCACTGGAGTTCAGACGAATGAGGGGGATCTCATGGAGACTTACAGAAGTCTGACAGGACTAGACAGGCTAGACACAGGGAGGGTATTCCTGATGGTGAGTGCATCCAGAACCAGGGATCACAGTCTGACGATTTGGGGTGGACCATTTAGTATGGATATGAGGAGACATTTCTTTACCCAAAGAGTGGTAAGCCTGTGGAATTAATTACCACAGGAAATGGTTGATACCAAAATATTAAATGTATAAAAGAGGCTGCTAGATATAGCACTTGGGGCGAACGGGATCACAGGTTATGGGGAGAAAGCCGGATTAGGTTGTTGAGTTGGACAATCAGCCATGATCGTGATGAATGGCAGAGCAGGCTCAAATGGCCAAATGGCCCCCTCATGCTCCTATCCTCTACGCTTCTATGTATCTAACCCCATGCTGTTCCTGTCCTGGGAATGTTTGATGGGGACAGTGCAGAGAGAGCTTTATGCTATATCTAACCCTGTGCTGTCCCTTCCTGGAAGTGATTGGTGGGGACAGTGTAGAGGCAGTTTAACTCAGACACTCGTGCGCGGAATTAATTACATTGATTATAATGGGAATAACCAAAAAGATTAAGGAAAACATACCTATTGGAATGTCTTGACCATTTTTAATGTCAGCTGACTGTATCTCAGAGGCTGCGCTTGGAGACGCCTCCTCCATGGAGAGTTATCTAAAAAGAACCAACAGACACTGAAATTCAGAGTGCATTTTGAAAAGATTTTTAGCTCAGGTTGAGGTTCTGGATGTGGGTTTGCTCGCTGAGCTGGAAGGTTTATTTTCAGACGTTTCGTCACTATACTAAGGAACATCATCAGAGAGCCTCTGGCGAAGCTTCACTGGAGACTCACTGATGATGTTGCCTAGTATGAACATTGCATTACAGTGCAGTACAGGCCCTTAGGCCCTCGATGTGGCGCCGACCTGTGAAATCAATCTGAAGCCCACCTAACCGACACAATTCCATTCTCATCCATACGCCTATCCAATGACCATTTAAATGCCCTTAAATTTGGCGAGTCTACTACTGTTGCAGGCAGTGCGTTCCACGCCCCTACTACCTGAAGTCTTTGTCCCTGGGTAAGGTGGGGGCGGGGGGGTGTAACACTTACCGCACAGTCTCTGTCCCTGGGCAAAGATGGGGGGATACTTACTGCACAGTGTCTGACCCTGGGTGAAGTGTGGGGGCACTTATTACACAGTCTCTTTCCCTAGGTGGGGGACACTTACTGCACAGTCTCTGGCCCAGGGTGGGGGACACTTACTTTGTGGGCGGCACGGTGGCACAGTGGTTAGCACTGCTGCCTCACAACGCCCGAGACCTGGGTTCAATTCCCGCCTCAGGCGACTGACTGTGTGGAGTTTGCACGTTCTCCCCGTGTCTGCATGGGTTTCCTCCGGGTGCTCCGGTTTCCTCCCACAGTCCAAAGATGTGCAGGTCAGGTGAATTGGCCATGCTAAATTGCCCGTAGTGTTAGGTAAGGGGTAAATGTAAGGGTATGGGTGGGTTACGCTTCGGCGGGTTGGTGTGGACTTGTTGGGCCGAAGGGCCTGTTTCCACACTGTAATAATGTAATGTAATGTAATAATGTAATGTAATGTAACTTACTGCACCGTCTCTGTCCCTGGGTAAGGGGGCATTTATTGCACAGTCTTTATCCCTGGGTAAGGGGGCGGGGGCACTTATTGCACAGTCTCTGTCCCTGGGTAAGGAGGTGGGGACACTTATTGCACAGACTCTGTCCTTGGGTAAGAGGGTGGGGGCACTTTTGCACAGTCTCTGTCCCTGGGTAAGGAGGTGGGGACACTTATTGCACAGACTCTGTCCTTGGGTAAGAGGGTGGGGGCACTTTTGCACAGTCTCTGTCCCTCGGTGAAGGGTGAGGGGCACTTATTACACAGTCTCTTTCCCTAGGTGGGGGACAGTTACTGTACAGTCTCTGTCCCAGGGTGGGGGACACTTACTGCAGAGTCTCTATCCCTGGGTAAGGAGCTGGGGGCACTTACTGCACAGTCTTTGACCCTGGGTAAAGGGGTGGGGGCACTTACTGCACAGTCTCTGTCCCTGTGTGGGGCCACTTACTGCACAGTCTCTGTCCCTGGGTAAAGGGGTGGGGCCACTTACTGCACAGTCTCTGTCCCTGGGTAAAGGGGTGGGGGCACTTACTGCACAGTCTCTGTCCCTGGGTAAAGGGGTGGGGCCACTTACTGCACAGTCTCTGTCCCTGGGTAAAGGGGTGGGGCCACTTACTGCACAGTCTCTGTCCCTGGGTAAAGGGGTGGGGCCACTTACTGCACAGTCTCTGTCCCTGGGTAAAGGGGTGGGGCCACTTACTGCACAGTCTCTATGGGGAGAAAGCAGGATTAGGCTGTTGAGTTGGACAATCAGCCATGATCGTGATGAATGGCAGTGCAGGCTCGAAGGGCTGAATGGCCTTCTCCTGTTCCTATCCTCTATGTTTCTATGATCTGGGGGCTATCATTAGATCAGGCCACTCTGCCCTGGGACCACCACGGTATTGTCAGCGATGAGCTCGTCAATCTTTTTGGAGATCACAGGCCACCATACCACTGGGTGGGCCCCAGCTCAGCCCTTGGTAAAATTGCACTACCTCCCCCACCCCCCTTTTCCCCCAAATCCCCCACACACCCCCACAGTGAACAGCCTTTCAGCAGTCACCACGACACCACATGTGATTGGAAATTGCTGTGAGTGCACAAAATACCTTTCCATGGCCAACCCACCAGATATCTGGCCTAACAGCCAATGAGACAACAGCCACACCTTCTTGGTCTCTCTCTTCTGCCCCTGTTGTATTTGGTTGAGCTGATATGGCCAATGGACTGTCCCAGACTCAGGATTTAATTCAGTTTTGTCAACAAACTCAATATCCCATCCTGGGGACACATCTTCTGTTGTCTGTAGATTTCCCTGCACATCTTCTGTTTTATATTGCCTTTCATAGGCTAATCTCAAAATGCAGAGTCAAAACCTCTGCTATTGTGCAGACGGAGTTGTCAATTCTTTCCCACCCAGCAGGAAGACAATTTAACGACTGTCTTTTAGACCACTTTTAAACCAAGGATTAATTCTGAACATCTCTCACCAGCCTGTATAGTTGAGAGAGTCTCATTCTCTGTCGATATTGTTTCTGACTCTGGCAATTCCTGTGATGCAGAAAATGACCACAAAATGTGGAAGCAGGAGTAGGCCATTCAGCCCATCCAGTCTGTTCCCCCATTCAGTGAGATCGTGGCTGATTTAATCATCCTTAACTCCATTTTCCTGCCTCTCCCCCATAATCCTCGATCCCCTTCCTGATTAAACAATCCGCCTGCCTCAGCCTTGAGTATCCTGAATGACCCAGCCCCCGACAGCCCTCTGTGGGAAGGAATCCCACAGATTCACTCCCCTCTGAGGGAAGAAATTCCTCCCCATCTCTGTCTTCAATGGGTGACCCCTTACTCTGAAATGATACCCTCGGGTCCGAGACCACCCCCACACGAGAAACAATCTCTCCACATCTCCCCCTGTCAAATCCTCTAAGAATTTTGTACATTTTAATAAGTTCACTTCTCATTCTTTTAAACTCCAATGAGTATCGGTCCAACTGACACAAGCTCTCCTCATAAGACAGTCCCTCCACACTCAGAATTGTGACCTTAATACTAACCCTAATGTGGAACTGCAGTGATTAACAACAGCTCAAGATTATAGCGGGGCTGGAAAAGCAGGTCAGGCAGCATCTGAGGGGCAGGAAAATCAACGTTTCATGCAGGAGCCCTTCATTGGGAATTGACAACAGCTGTCTGGTTGTTCCTGGCTGAACACGATTCCTCATTCAATAGCGAGGAATCAGTAGCTCTGGTGTTTGGAAAGGATGAGCAGTCATGGGCTGGGCAACATGTGCCAAAACATCCAGGACCAACAAGCTCTAGAACCCCAGGCTACTGTCAAAGCTCATTATCATAGAATCCCTACAGTTTGGAAGGAGGCCATTCCACACTGACCCTCCAAAGAACATTCCACCAAAACACATCTCAATCCCTACCTCTGTTGCCCTGCATTTCCTACAGCTAACCTACGCTTCCTGGACATAATGAGCGATTCAGCATGGCCAACCCACCTAATCTGCACATCTTTGTACTCATAGTGTGATAGAGTCATACAGCACAGAAACAGACCATTTGGTCCAACTCAATCACATCAGCCAGCTATCTTAAACGGAGCCAGTCCCACCCGTCTGTGTTTGGCCCATATCCCTCTAAACCTCTCCAATTCATGTACCTGTCCAAATGTCTTTTAAATGTGGTAACTGTACCAGCCTCTATCACTTCCTATTAGCATCTCCTGGGGCCATGAGTTAGAATTCTACCGTGACAGGTGGTAAAATTTGAATGCAGTAATGATCTGTAATAAAGAAAGAGGTTAACCTAATAGTGACTGTGTAACCACCATCGATCATGATAAAATCCCATCTGGTTCATCAATGCCCCTCAGGGACAGATATCTGCCATCCTTACCGGGTCTGGCCTAGATGTGACTCCAGTCCCACAGCAATGTAGTTGACTCTGAATGGCCCTTTGAGTGGATGAGTGATGGGCAGTAAATGCTGGCCTAGCATTTTGACTGAATGAAAACAGAAACCGTCCCTTTATTCTCTTAAGTCGTGCCTCAAACGTGTAGTGGCTCCAAAGTGGACCGAAAATTTCACTCACTCATTTACAATCCTGAAAAATATTTATGAGCCGTGAGCTGATGTCACAGTAGGAAACTCCTCAGTGCTTCCAGTGAGTCAGCCATTCTCCCGTTGCAGTTAATAACGCCCAAGTCGAGGCAGATTTGTTGGAGAATTCTCATGTGGTTACATGATAAGCACTTCAAGACCGCACGGGTTCTCATCTTGCTGCTAAAACCTCAAACTTACCAGATTGTTTACTGTGAGAAGCGGTGGACATGGTCTACAGAAAAATCTCCAGGACCTAGTTGATCCCAAATGGTGGACTATTGAAACAAAACCTCCCATATAAAGTTGGAGATATGGCGAGCTACCTCGATGGCCTGTCCAATAGCACCTGCCAAGGTCTGGTCAGCTGTAGACACAGGGTGGATTTCTCTCTCCACCACCTTGTTAAGCTGTGTCCTAGGTGGTGTTGAGCTTCTTGAGCAGTGTTGGAGCTGCAACCATCCAGGCAAGTGGGAAACATTCCATCACACTCCTGACTTGTACCTTGTAGACAGGCTTTGGGGAGTCACAAAGTGAGTCACTTGCTGTAGGATTCCCAGCCTCTGACCTGCTCTTGTAGCCGCTGGGTTTATGTGGTGAGTCCAGCTGAGTTTCCAGTTAATGGTTACCCCCAGGATGTTGATCGTGGGGATTCAGTGATAGTAACACAATTAAATGTCAAGGGATGGTGGTCAGATTGTCTCTTACTGGTGATGATCATAGACTGGCATTTGTGTGTTACCTACCACTTGTCAGCCCAAGCTTGAATATTGTCCAGATCTTGTTGCATTTGAACATGGACTGTTTCAAATAAGTCATGACATTATCAGCTAAACTCAGGAAGTTCATTCACTTAGCAGTCAGACTATGTCGAGGGAGCTTTACTCTGTATCTAACCCCGTGGTGTCCCTATCCTGGGAGTGTTTGATGGGGGGACAGTGTAGAGGGAGCTTTACTCTGTATCTAACCCCATGCTGTCCCTATCCTGGGAGTGTTTGATGGGGGGACAGTGTAGAGGGAGCTTTACTCTGTATCTAACCCCGTGCTGTCCCTATCCTGGGAGTGTTTGATGGGGGGACAATGTAGAGGGAGCTTTACTCTGTATCTAACCCCGTGCTGTCCCTGTCCTGGGAGTGTTTGATGGGGGACATTGTAGAGGGAGCTTTAATCTGTATCTAATCCCATGCTGCCCCTATCCTGGGAGTGTTTGATGGGGGTCATTGTAGAGGGAGCTTTACCCTGTATCTAACCCCATGCTGTCCCTGTCTAGTGTTTGATGGGAACAATCTAGAGGGAGCTTCACTCTGTATCTAACTCCATGCTGTCCTTGTCCTGGGATTGGTTGAAACAGGCTTTAAGAGCCAGGAATGAACTCTGACATGTCATTGAGATAACTAAAACTTTCAAAGAGAATTTTAAAAATTTGCAAGTCATTGTTGTTGATTTTTAGGCTGTGATTTGAACATATGATTCTGGTTAAACATATGTGGGGATTGATATTTAGAAGTCAATCAATGACAAGGTTACAGTCACATTATGACTGCTTTAGAAGGGCACTAGAAAGAACGAGATTGTTTTGTCCTGTGACATTTTGTTGCTCACCTGGTATCGGGTTTATATTCAGGCCCAGAGAAACAGAATTAATACCCTGTTAGCAACTAAACTAACTAAAGAAATGTCCTCATTATCTCTCCCTCTGCCAAGCAGAGAAGTTAACTAAAACCAGAAATTACTGGAGAAACTCAGTAGGTCTGGCAGCATCTGTGCAGAGAGAAACAGAGTTAACATTTTGAGTCCGGTGACCTTTCTACAGAAGCAATAGGGGCCGGGATAAGGTGGTTTTTGAGGGGAGGAGGGTGTGACGAGCACGAGGATAGATGGAGATAGAGCCCAGAGAGCAAGGGAAAAACAGTTAGGCAAAGGGTAGGCCTTTTCTCACATTACTTTCCCAAACCTGCCTCATTCCCTAAGCCCCAAGGTGTCCTGCATCTGACTGAATAACAGGGCAACTCCAATGGGCAGAATGGCCGAGCTTTGTCCTGACGTTCTGTCTTGTTATCCCCTGGGGAAAGATTATAGCAGACTGGGCCTGAATTCTCCAGACTTTAGAAGACTGAGAGCTATCTCATTGAGAGAGATGAGGTTTGTACAGGACCGACAGGGTGGGGGGAGCGCGGGATGTGGGGGGTGTGGTGAGGGGTTGGTGTTTGAGTGTGGGGTGTGTGGTGGTGTGTGTGTGTAGGTGTGGGT
>NC_057727.1:1280751-1295044 GCF_004010195.1 Chiloscyllium plagiosum
GGGGGGGTGTGTGTGGGGGTGTGGGTGTGCGGGTGGCTGTGGCGAATCGATGTGGGGGTGGAGATGTTTGTCTTTCGGAGTGTCCTGTTCTGTCTCTCCTTCTTTCAGGATGTGACCAGCTGGATCCAGAGGAGTTTTGAATTCGCTCTGTCCAGACGGAGAACCGCGATCCCGGGTCCGAAAGGATAATGTCCTGGGTGTACCTTTTACCAAGAACTAGTCGCAGATTAAACAGGTTCTGTCTGATATTGTGCCTTCTTGGAATTATTAAGATCTCACAGCTAACAATTCACATATAAAAACTGTTCAGTCCAGTAACCCTGGAGCCCTAAGGAACTCGTTGTTGCCACTGACCCCAGGGGAGTCCTGCGGCTCGATCACTGAAAGGATTTGAAGTGGAGGCTCATATATGTTTGAAATGTCAGGGAGTTATGGATTATGATGAACCGGCACTGAAGGGCAGTTGAGGTCAGGGACAGATCGGCCAAGCTCTTATTGACTGGTAAGGCCAGCTTGAGGGGCTGAATGTCCTCCTGTCCCTGGCTCTGATGTAAATGTGATGGAGGTGGTTCAGAGGAGCTTCACCAGATTAGTACCAGGAATGGGTGGCTTGTCTAAAGCCATACGGTTGGACAGACTCGGCTGGGCTTGTACCTGCTGGAGTGTTGAAGGTGACTTGATTGAAACCGAAGATCCTGAGGGGTGTTGGGCTGATGGATATGGAGAGAACCTAGAACGGGGCTCACTGTTTGAAGATCAGGGTGTCCCATGTCAAAGGGTCATGATCCTCTAAAATTCCCATCCTCCAATGTTGTCAGAAGCAGAGACCTTGCATATTGTTCTGGTAGTGTTGGATAGATCCTTGTGAAGGAAGTGGAGGTGAAATGTTCCCTAGGATAGGCAGGAACACTGAGTCAGACTAGGCATGACCTTATTGAAAGCTGGAACAGGACTGGCCTCCTTGTGTTGCTGGTTTGTATGTTTGAGGGGCAGAGCTGCAACTTCTGATTGGTGGGACTTGTGAATGGAAGACCAGCAACTCACAAAATTAACCCGACACCTCTCGTCAAACCCTCTCCAGGGTGAAGGCATGGCCCTTTAGGACTGAGATGAGGAAGGACTTCTTCAGTCAGAGGGTGGGGAATCTGTGGAACTCATTGTCACAGAGGGTTGTGGAGGCCAAGTCGCTGAGTGTGTTTAGGACAGAGATAGGTTCCTGATTGGTAAGGAGCTCAAAGGTTACAGGGAGAAGGCAGGAGAATGGAGTTCAGAAACGTATCAGCCATCATCGAATGGTAGAGCAGACTCAATGGGCTCATTCTGCTCCTATATCTTTGGTCTGCTCGTCTTCTGGGCTAATTCAATTTTGTCTTCCAATTGCAGTCACTTTAAAAAAAACTTCAGCCTTTCTGCGCAGCAGGGTCGCACAGTATAACACAAAACCCTAGTTAGATTATAAACAAATACAGAAATTGCTGGAGAAACTCAGCAGGTCTGGCATCATCAGTGGAAAGAAAGCAGAGTTAATATTTCAAATTCAGTGACTCTTCCTCAGGTCTTAGGTTCTGGTGAAGAGTCACCGGACTCTGCTTCCTACCTAGAGATGCTGTCAGACCTGCTGAGTTTCTCCAGCAATTTCTGTTTTTGTTTCAGATCTCCACCATCTGCAGTTCTTTAATTTGTTTGGGAGTATACAATGCTCTGGCCAGATTATATTAAACTCTGGTTCGACCTCACTTGGAGTACCGTGAGCAGATCTGGGCACCATAGACAATAGACAATAGGTGCAGGAGTAGGCCCTTCGGCCCTTCAAGCCAGCACCACCATTCATTATGATCATGGTGGATCATTCACAATCAGTATCCTGTTCCTGCCTTATCCCCATCACCCTTCACTCCACTATCTTTAAGAGCTCTATCCGTCTCTTTCTTGAAGGTTAGGTTGGCCTCAGAGGGAGAACAATGTAGGTTTATAGGAGTGAAACCTGGATTTCAGGGATTAAGTTATGAGGAGATATTATGCAATTTAAGCCTGTTTTCTCTGGAATTTAAATAGTTAAGGAGTAATTTGTTCAATGTTTTAAAGATATTAAAGGAAAAGACAGGGCAGATAAATATTCACTATTTCAATTGGTTGAAGATTCTCGAGCGAGGGCATAGGCTGAGAATTAGGGCCAGTCCGTTCAGGAGAGATGTTAGGAAGCACTTAGAGTCATAGAGCCACAGAGATGTACAGCACAGAAACAGATCCTTCAGTCCAACCCGTCCATGCCGATCAGATATCCTAACCTAATCTAGTCCCACCTGCCAGCACCCGGCCCATATCCCTCCAAACCCTTCCTATTCATATACCCATCCAAGTGCCTTTTAAATGTTGTAATTGTACCAGCCTCCATCACTTCCTCTGGCAGCTCATTCCATACACGCACCACCCTGTGCGTGAAAAAGTTGCCCCTTAGGTCCCTTTTATATCTTTCCCCTCTCACCCTAAACCTATGCCCTCGAGTTCTGGACTCCCCCACCCCAGGGAAAAGTCTATTTATCCTATCCATGCCCCTCATGATTTTATAAACCTCTATAAGATCACCCGTCAGCCTCTGACGCTCCAGGGATTTCTATACACTAAGACTGGGAGAGGTTTGGGAGAGGATGCTGGGTCAGTTGTTAATTTTCAATCAGAGACATAAATATTTGGTAGCAAAAATATTAAGGGATATGGACCAGAGGTAGGTATGTGAAGTCGAAAGTGTACACTGGAAAAGCACAACAGGTCAGGCAGCATCCGAGGAGCAGGAGAATCGATGTTTGGGCATGAGCCCTTCATCAGGATTCCAGATGCTGCCTGATCTGCTGCGCTTTTCCAGCACCCCACCCTACACTCTGACCTCCAGCACCTGCAGTCCTCACTGTCTCCTGGTAGGTATGTGGAGTCCGGCCATGGTCTCATTGAATGCTGGAACGGGCTTGAGGGGCTGAATGGCTGCAATAACTCAAGAAGCCCGACTGGAAAGGAACATCATTTACTGATGGACCCCAAAATAAAGCCACTACTCGTGGTGTACATCGGCTCCTCCCCAAAGGCAGGAGGGACAGCTCCTCACATCCAGTCCTGGGTTTGGCTCCTCCCCAAAGGCAGGAGGGACAGCTCCTCACATCCAGTCCTGGGTTTGGTTTCTATACCCAGAAATGTTCTCACATTCAACTGAACACTTCCTTTTATTTTTAGCTCAACCTATTGAGTGATGCTCTTACACAGCTCTGGAATAGTTGCGATTTGAACCTGAGCCCCTTGGCTCAGAGGTAGGGACACTACCTCCACATGAGGCCTTCCCTGGGTCTATTATATTCTAGCTTTCACGTGTAACTAGAAGGACAATCACACCCAGCTGGATGACTTTCCCACCGTCAAACCACCATGACTTTTTTTGCTTCTTTTATAAACTACCAACGGCTACCAGTAATCACTGGTGCAACCAGTTACATGTTCATGAGCAAAGGCCATTATCGGGAGAGGGAGGTAGGGACAGCGGGAAGGGATGCAATTCAAATGGAGTTGGAGGGGGAAATAAAGCACTCCACCTCCCACAGTGCCCACCTCACTGTAAAGGCAGCAAGAACATTGCTGGACACTGTGTGCTCCTTCTCCCAAGGACACCCAGGCATAAACACAAGCGAAGTGAGAGGAGCAGGCAGTGGGCAGAGACAGCTCCCTCCCTGTATCTGCTCTCTAACGTGCTCAGACTGTGAGTTCCAGGCCATTTCCTGTTACCACAAGAACTCGTACTTTGCAAGATCCCCAAAGAGATTAATTAGAGATTCCCCATGAGCCTTGTGGGTGTTATCACAGAGAATGACCCCCGTTCCCATGCTACTCCATTGCTGATACATTTTCAGTCTGCATTGCCCTTGGATTTGGTGTTACCAGTTACTCCGATGAGAAGATCCTGTGTGCAGTGTGCAGGATATTCCTCTAGGACCCAATCTCCCAGTCACAGAACCCTGGGATCTTGCTTTGTAATGTGGGTGTCAGATAATTGCTGTAAGTGGCGTGAGGCACTGATCGTCTCTCAGGAGTATCAGCTAACACTGGGGGAAGGTGGGGGGGGTCAGCTAATTGGCTCATTTGTACAATCCATGACCAACCCCACACTGTGCACTGTGCCTGGTAACAAGGTGTATGTAACCTCTTCTCAACGAGAATCTCTGAGCACTGTGCATTCCCTCCTCTGGGCCAGCACACAGGAAAAGGAGACCATTCAGCTCCTCACACCTATAGTATACCATTCCACTCAATCATGGCTGATCCATGTCTCAACTCCAACCACTCAGTTTGCTTCGTAACAATTGACCCCCACATCCAATTAACATGGTTCACCTTCACTTTAGAAATTGTCAATTGACCCGCATCACCTGAAACTTTTGGCGACAGGATTCCCATTTTAACTCTCCCTTCGGTGAGGAGCGGCTTTCTGACCTACCCCAGAGAAACCTTCACTCACCCACCAATCCACACCGGTCGGTCATTCCCAACGCCAAGTCCCGGTCAGTGTGGTACCTTCTCACGTTCAAATGTGCGATATTTCACTGAGTCATTGAATTATTAAAATACAGGAGGCCATTCAGCCCATCATGTGCACCATTTTATCCTGCCTTTTCCCTAAAACCCGGCATCTTGTTTCCATTTAAATAGACATCTACTGTCCGTCTTGAACCTGCCTCCACCCCATTTCCAGGTGGTACATTCCACATCCTAACTACAGGGTCCTGCACGGTTGACGATAATAAAATTGAAAGGTCATTAAACTGATGTGTGATGCTGGCTACCATTTGCCCCCTCGAGGGTATTTTCAGCAGGGCTTGTATATAAAATTGACACGTGCCCAGCCCACCAACCCCTGCTCATCATAGCAGAACATAGGATGCTCTCTCAGAGAGAGACAACTGGACATGGTTTATTCTGAATGTCAACTTCAACCAGACAACACAGAGGCTACAGGCTTTTCCCGCACCCACACGGATGTGAATGAATGATTCAGGCCCAATCAAACCTGATGTTACCCAGCATAGCCAAAAGCTCTTGTGGTGTGGTGATTATGTCCTTACCTCTGGTTCAGGAGGCATGGGTTCAGTTGGGTGAGGTGGATTGGCCATGCTAAATTGTCCATGGTGTCCAGGGATGTGTGGATTAGCCATCGTAAAATGCAGGGTCACAAAAATATCTACCCTCTGGGTGCCACAACACCGTGGGATTGGGCAAACTGTTGTAATTTTTCAAATGGGTGGAATGAAAATGGGAGCTATCGTCAGTGGCTACTCTCATCCCATTATAGAATCCCTAACAGCTTGAAAATAGGCCATTCAGCCCATCGGGTCTGCACTGACCCTCCAAAGGCCATCTCGCCCAGACCCAACCACACCCCCCACCTCCTTGGCCAACCCATCCTAACCTGCACATCTTTGGATTGTGGGAGGAAACTGGAGCAATAGACAATAGACAATAGGTGCAGGAGTAGGCCATTCTGCCCTTCGAGCCTGCACCACCATTCAATATGATCATGGCTGATCATCCTTAATCAGTATCCTGTTCCTGCCTTATCCTCATAACCCTTGATCCCACAATCCTTGAGAGCTCTATCCAACTCTTTCTTAAATGAATCCAGGTATTATCGCTATACTGTTAAACCAGAGATCCAAGCAATGTTCTTGTGACTCGGGTTCAAATCCTGCCATGGCAGCTGATAGGATTTGAATTCAATAATAATCTGGAAATAAGAGCCCAGTAATGATCATTAAACCATTATCGATTTTTGGAAAAATCCATGTAGCTCACTAAAGAAAAGGAAAATTGCATCATTTTTTCAGCTTTGCCCTACATGTGACTCCAGACCTGCAGAAATGTGGTCAACTCTTAAGTACACTCTGGGCAATTAAGAATGTGCAACAAATGCTGGTCTAGTCAGTAATGCCCACATTCCTTGAATGACTTTAAAAGAAGATTGTGGGGACAAGGTCAGAAAGTAGATTTCAGTGGGTTTGATAGGAGAGTGAAAGAAATTTTGAGATTGTGTCTTTCCATGCCAGTGAGTATCAAAAGAGGAGAATGGAGTGATTGCTAGAAACCTACTTTAGAAGGGTGGTAATTTCTGGGGCACTGGGACTGGTTCTAGGGAAACTGGAACCTATATGACCAGATGGTCTATATATGACAGGGCCAAGATAAATATCTTTGCAGAGAGATTCGTTAGAACGGTTGAGGATTTAAGCAAGATTGGCAGGGAGGTGGGAACCTAAGGGCAAGTTCAGAGCATGGAATAGGATGCAGAAATTCAGCGAATATCTCTGCTGCTTCTGCTTTTCGGGAGTGAAAGGCTATAAAGTGCAGGAATTTGGCAGTATCAAAATGCACATTTGCGATGCAAGGAGTATACAAAAACTGAGGGCATAGGTCAACGCATAACTTGATAGCATAGCTACACCAAAGGGGAGGCAAGAAGACAGCTCATTATTACCGGATTTCAAGTTTTCAGGCGAATAGAGAAGGGGATTTAAAAATTGTGATGTATTATACTTAAAGATCCTGGAGAGTGATACTGAAAAAAAAAACCTTGGAGTGCACATCATAGTTCCTTGAAAGTAGAGTCACAAGTAGCCAGAATAGTGAAGGTGGTGTTTGGGTATGCTTGCCTTTATTGGTCAGTGCAATGAGTATAGAGCTGGGAGGTCATGTTGTGGCTGTACAAGACGTTGGTTAGGCCACTTGTGGAATACTGCATTCAATTCTAGTCTCCCTCTGATAGGAAGGATGTTGCGAAACTTGAAAGGGTGAATAGCCAAGGTCTTTTTTCCTGGGATAGCACTGAAGTACCAATTCAATTCTTCTGCCATTTCTTTGTTCCCCGTAATATATTCCCCTGTTTCTGTCTTCAAGGGCCCAATTTTAGTCTTAACCATTTTTTTGCCTTTCACATACCTAAAAAAGCTTTTACTATCCTCCTTTATATTTTTGGCCAGTTTACCTTCGTACCTCATTTCACACCTGGAGGAAACCCACGCAGACACGAGGACAATGTGCAAACTCCACACATACAGTCGCCTGAGGCTGGAATCGAACCTGGGACCCTGATGCTGTGAGGCAGCAGTGCTAACCAATGAGGTGCCCATTAGAAGACAGCTCATAACTCCGTCTCTCGATTCTCCAGCCCTACTCTCAAGTGGCAAACCCCTTCCTTGCCTGGGCTCCCATTGGCTTCCTCTGTGGACCATCCCACATTGGCTGGTGCTGGGATTGGGTGTGACTTATGGGTAACGTCCCAATCTGCATTAGTCTAGCCGCTCACAGTGTGTTGTGGTTTGCCTTGAACGCGTTGACTTTGGGGTGACCTTTCTTTCCACCCCTCTATGTTTCTGCCCATTGCTGTCAGCGTGTGTCACGATTGGTTTGATGGGTGGGCTCCCACATTAAGGTTTCTCAGCCTCTTTGCTGTTCCAGTCAAACCCACAATAACGCTGAATGAAAAGCAGGAGGTTTAGAGGGGATTTGAAGGAAACCTTTTTCACCCAGAGGGTGGTGGGAGTCTGGGATGTGCTGCCTGGGAGGGGGTGTTGAGGATCCTTTAAAAAGAACTTGGACGAGTATTTGGCATGTCAGAACATTCAAGGCTCTGGACCTAGAATGGGACTGGGGCAGGTAATGGTATATTTTTGTGGTTCAGACTTGAATGGCCTCTTCTGCACTGTATGATTCAGTAAAAGGTTTTCAGAAATTAAATACCCCAAGTTTGAATCCTGCTCCAAGTTGAAAACTCAGAACACACAGCATCAAATCCAGCGAAGGTAAAACCTGCTGGGCTTTCTACATCTCACTGTCCCAGCAATTTGTAACCATATAATAGGGGACTTAGAGCAACAAGTCTCACCCTCTGTACACTGACAGAAGCAGGGAGCTGGGAGACTCAGAGAGAAGTTGCACAAAGGTGTAGATTCATCCTCAGGGGAAAGACAGAAGCAAATAAACATTTACTCTCTGTTTCCCACCAGGAGTCCTGCAGAACATAGCCTGCTCTTTCTTGAATGCTGCTGTGCTCCTTTCTGTCTACCTGAGAATGTGGCTGGGTAAAAGCCACCTTCTCCCACAATGCAGCATTCTGACAATCTTTAGATAAACCTCAAGGAGATTTGGTGCCCCTGGTATTTAGCCCCGGGCTGTAGCCGATCCTTTGTACTCTCCATGCGTGCAGTTCATTCACTGGATTGCAAACGGATTCAGTTTACCAGTTTTCATTCCCTTTAATCAATGACGTAATATTCCTGGAAAGCTGGTAAAGCTTGATCATGAGACTTGTGTTTCTAAAGAAAGCAGAGCTCTGTTTATAAACCTCCTGTGGGCTTCAGCAGCCAATATCCACAGTTTGTATAACACGCTGGTGAGCTGTGCTCAGAGAAATGTAAAGTATTCCTGTACAACAAACAACTTCAAGAACGTTTTCCTGCTCTTTGACATCAGCCATAACAACGTGCATTTAGATAGCAACACAGTGTAAAATGTTCCAAAGTGCTTCTTAGTAATCTCATCTGACAAACACTGACATTGATCCCCACAAAGAGGTATGAAGACAGATGAAAAAGACACCTGTTTAAAGAGATAGGTCAAGAGAAATGGGGGGACAGTGAGCTACGGTTGAGCCAAAAAAGCTCCAAACCCTGGTGTTCACTGCTGGCTTTCTGGTACTAAACTTCCATTCTCTGTAAATGGCTGAACACAAAGATACCTTGCCTAATGCTGCCAACATTGCTCCCCGGTAACAATCCCCCCAGAATTCCTCAACCAGCTGAGGGGCCAGAATCCAGTGACTCCCCAATTCCCCAACTGCCCAAACCCACCTCCTGGGACATCAGAGCAGATTCTCTCCCTTTCAGCCAATGTACACTGTCCCTCGCTGTGTGAGTAAACTTGTGAGTGTGAGAGAGTGTGTGTGTGTGAGTAAACGTGTGAGTAGGTATTTAGATTAGATTCCCTACAGTGTGGAAACAGGCCCTTCGGTCCAACAAGTCCACACCAACCCTCCGAAGAGAAACCCACCCAGCCCCAGTTCTCTCTCACTAATGCACCTAACACTACAGGCAATTTAGCGTGGCCAATTCACCTGACCTGCACATCTTTGGACTGTGGGAGGAAACCCACGCAGACACGGGGAGAACGTGCAAACACGTCACCCGAGGCTGAAATCGAGTCCAGGTCCCTGGTGTTGTGCGGCAGCAGTACTGACCATTGAGCCACCATGCCGCCCCTTAAGTGAGTAAGTGTGACAGACTGTACATAGGAGAGAGTGAGTGTGTGCATGTGTGAGAGTGACTGAATGAAAGCTGAGACTGTGAGTCAGCTGGATGGATGGATGGACATGCACACACACAGAGACAGACACAGAGAGAGAAAGAGACAGAGAGAGAAAGAGACAGAGAGAGAGAGAGAAAGAGACACAGAGAGAGAGACACACACACACAAACTCACAGACACACACACTCTCACAGATAGACAAAGTCACATAGTCACAGAGACACAGACACACTTTCACACTCATACTCACTCACTCACACACACACACGCACACGCACACATTCTCTCTCTCTCTCACAGACAGTCCCTCTCCCCTATCCACACACTGGGCTGGGAGAACAGGAAATCCCACGTTGCCTGGATTCTGTTGAAGCCCAGTCCATACTGTGATTGATAGTCAGTGTTAGTTTAAAAAAAAATAAAGAACTGCAGATCCTGAAAATCTGAAACAAAGTTCCTGGAGAAACTCAGCAGATCTAGCAACATCTGTGGTCAGAAAACAGAGTTAATGTTTTGAATTGGACACAAAATTGGCTTGTAGGTAGGAGATAGAGGATGGCGTTAAAGAGTGGTTTTTCAGACTGGAAGCCTGTGACCAACTGCAAGGATCTGTGGGATATAGGTAATTACTTATGCAAGGTAAATGCACTCACACCAGTGTATAAATGTTTCAACCAAGAGCTGAGTCAACAAGAATGAAAACTATGTGAAGGAAATATATAACTGTTTTTGTATTAGCTAAAGTGTGAATGCAAGAATGAAATGTACCTATAAACAATGGTAGATGTTACAGACAAATAGATAAGGTGCTGTGAGGGGAGGGGGTGTAGGTTAAGCTAGATGCGCCTGTACAAACAGTAGTTACTATCATCTTATAACTATTGATCTTAATTTTGAAGCACACGCAGACTGTGAGATGCAGAAGGTTTGTGAGGGAAGATAAAACATGGACAGCAAGTTCCACTTTAGCCAATTGATACATCTCTAACACTTTGTATAATCCAACTCAGGGAACAACTGTCCAGAACAGATTCCAGTCGGATGTTAGCTGCTGAAGTGACTCAGAAATGGCAGTTCCAAGAAGGAGTTTTGACTTGCCTGTCTTCCCAGGACGAATTCCCCAGTCACTGGGACAGTGGTCAGACCAGGCAGGAACAATCCTCAACTCCATAAATAACAGAATAACTGAGGGCGAGAGGGCAGGGTGAACTAATCTGACAGTAAAAGGTATTCCTGTTTCAGCAACAGACCTACAGGGGATTGAAATAAAACATCACCGACACAGAATATTACCGCCTGGAAACCATCACTGCCAAGAAGCTGTCAATGACCCAACAATTCAAAGAAGACAATGTCTAGTTCCTCAGGGAGGACGTGCTCCGTGAAGGAATTCAAAGGGATTTAAGATGCTGCAGTTTACAGGGACCCACAGACCTCAGACTGTCACTGAAAGAATCAAAGACAGTGATCTTCATTAGCTCTGATGAATAGTCATCTCAACTCGAAACGTTAGCTTACTCTCTCTCTTCATGGATGCTGCCTGACCCACTGTGATCTCCAGCATTTGGTGTTTTCAGTAGGGATTCCAGCATCTGCAGGAATGTGCTCCTACACTGATCTCCACCCAGGCCAGGCTCTGGTCTGATGGCGGCACATTCCAGGAGAATACTGAACATTTAAGATCTTCTGAATTTGTAAAGTCAGAGACTTGCGGGAAGATGTGGAGTTGTTAATGTCTTGAACACGCTGTTGTATAATACAGGTAATGGGAAAAGAAAAGCTTGGGGATGCATGTTGAATGTGGGTCTGAAAGGGTTAATACTGAGGAATGGCATTAATACCACCCACCACAATGAGGTCATACGGCTGTGTGGGCAGAGGTAAATTGGATCCTGAATCATTAAGCTCTCAGAATGGAACCACCTCACTCTCTCTATAACAATGTCTATCAAATCTACGTAACCTGTAAGGAGTTGTCAGTATGTCATCAATTATATCCTGCCACATACAGGTGAGCAATCCACTTAGGGCAGGACGTGGGTTTCTGAGACCACACAAAACCAATCAGGCCCTATAGAACCCAAAGCACTGACTCTCCGACAGTGCAGCACTCCCTCAGCACGGACCCTCTGACAGTGCGGCACTCTCTCAGCACTGACCCTCCGACAGTGTTGCACTCCCTCAACACTGACCCTCCGACAGTGCGGCATTCCCTCAACACTGACCCTCCGACAGTGCGGCACTCTCTCAGCACTGACCCTCTGACAGTGTTGCTCTCCCTCAACACTGACCCTCTGACAGTGCCGCGCTCCCTCAGCACTGACCCTCCGACAGTGCAGAACTCCCTCAGCACTGACCCTCCGACAATGCGGCACTCCCTCAGTACTGGCCCTCCAACAGTGTGGAACTCCCTCAGCACTGACCCTACGACAGTGCGGCATTCCCTCATCACTGACCCTCGGGCAGTGCAGCACTCCCTCAGCATTGACCGTCCAACAGTGCGGCATTCCCTCATCACTGACCCTCTGACAGTGCAGCACTCCCTCAGCACTGACCCTCTGACAGTGCGGCACTCCCTCAGCACTGACCCTCCGACAGTGCGGCACTCCCTCATCACGGACCCTCCAACAGTGCGGCACTCCCTCAGCACTGACTCTCTGACAGTGCGGCGCTCCCTCAGCACTGACCCTCCGACAGTGCGACACTCCCTCAGCACTGACCCTCCGACAGTACGTAACTCCCTCAACACTGACCCTCTGACAATGCGACGCTACCTCAACACTGACACTCCGACAGTGCAGCACTCCCTCAGCATTGACCCTCCAACAGTGCGGCATTCCCTCATCACTGACCCTCTGACAGTGCGGCACTCCCTCAGCACTGACGCACCGATAGTGCAGCACTCCCTCAATACTGACCCTCCAACAGTGCAATGCTCACTCAACACTGACCCTCCGACAGTGCGGCACTCCCTCATCACTGACCCTCCGACAGTGCAGCACTTCATCAACACTGACCTTCCAACAGTGCAACACTCCCTCAACACTGACCCTCCATCAGTGCGGCACTCCCTCAGCACTGACGCACCGACAGTGCGGCACTCCCTCATCACTGACCCTCCGACAGTGTAGCACTCCCTCAGCATTGACCCTCCGACAGTATGGCACTCTGTCAGCATTGACGCACCGACAGTGCGGCACTCCCTCAGCATTGACGCACCGACAGTGCGGCACTTCCTCAGTACTGACCCTCTGACAATGCAGCACTCCCTCAGTACTGACTCTCTGACAATGCAGCACTCCCTCAGTACTGACTCTCTGACAATGCTGCACTCCCTCAGCACTGACCCTCCGACAGTGCGGAACTCCCTCAGCATTGACGCACCGACAGTGCGGCACTCCCTCAGTACTGACCCTCTGACAATGCAGCACTCCCTCAGTACTGACTCTCTGACAATGCCGCACTCCCTCAGCACTGACCCTCTGACAGTGCGGCACTCCCTCAGCCTTGACCCTCCGACAGTGCAGCACTCCGTCAGTACTGACCCTCTGACAGTGCGGCACTCCCTCAGCACTGATCCTCCGACAGTGCAGCACTCCCTCAACACTGACCCTCCGACTGTGCGGCACTCCCTCAGCACTGACCCTGCGACTATGCGGCATTCCCTCAGTACTGACCCTCTGACAGTACTGCACTCCCTCAGTACTGACCCTCCGACAGTGCAGCACTCCCTCAGCACTGACTCTCTGACAGTGCAGCACTCCCTCAGTACTGACCCTCCGACAGTGCAGCACTCTCTCAGCACTGATTCTCTGACAGTGCAGTACTCCCTCAGTACTGACCCTCTGACAGTGCAGCACTCTCTCAGCACCGATTCTCTGACAGTGCAGCACTCCCTCAGTACTGACCCTCCAACAGTGCAGCACTCCCTCAGCACTGACTGACAGTGTAGCACACCCACAGTGCTGACTCTCTGACAGTGCAGCACTCCTTCTATCATGTTTGGAATCTAGAGATGGTCTGGAGTGAACGTATTCTGCTGGCCCTAAACTATCAGCAGTTGAAAAGTGAAGAATATTCAGGACGTCTCCTGTCATATAGCAGGAAGTTCTGATCTCACTGGGAAAGTCACTTTTACTGTGTATAGTGAAGAACAAACAAGGACAGGTTGCCATAAGGATTTGAGGAATTGGTGGATGAATATATTCCAGCTGGGACATTACTTCACAGAATTCCTGAGCAAATGTGGGAGCCTGAAGGAAGGCTAAGATGAATTTGTTGGTTCGATGTGAGAGAAGTGGGACTCATCAGAAAAGTGTCCTGCAGACTGATCGCTCTGTGCAGGACAGCAGATTGAATAGAATTTCTCAACTCAGCAACTTTCTCAAGATTTAATTTGGCAATAATTCAACAAACAAATTGTTATTTGATCACCTCTTAACACATCTGCTCTTTTAAAATATAACTGGCTCGTCAAAATGGTTGATTTAGTAAATTCACCACCTTCTCATTACTGACCCACACTGACCCATTACTGACCCAAACTGTCCCACACTGACCCATTACTGGCCCAAACTGACCCACACTGACCCATTACTGACCCATTACTGACTCAAACCTCAAACTGACCCACACTGACCCACGCTGACCCATTACAGACGCATTACTGACCCACGCTGCCCCATTACTGACCCACAGTAACCCATTACTGACACATTACTGACCATTTACTGACCCATTACTGACCCACACTGCCTCATTACTGACCCACACTGACCCATTACTGACCTATTGCTGACCAAATACTGACCCATTACTGACCCATGTTGACCCATTACTGACCTGCTCTGACCCACACTGAACCATTACTGACCCACACTGACTCACACTGACCCTTTACTGACCCATTACTGACCCATTACTAAACCACACTGACCCACACTGACCCATTACTGACCCA
>NC_057727.1:1295676-1298820 GCF_004010195.1 Chiloscyllium plagiosum
CCATGTTGACCTATTACTGACCCATTACTGACCCATTACTGACCACACTGACCCATTACTGACCCATTACTGACTCACACTGACCCAATACTGACCCAATACTGACCCATTACTGACCACACTGACCCATTACTGACCCATTACTGACCCATTACTGACCCACACTGACCCATTACTGACCAATACTGACCCACACTGACTCACACTGACCCATTACTGACCCATTACTGACTCACACTGACCCAATACTGACCCATTACTGACCCATTACTGACCCATTACTGACCCACACTGACCGATTACTGACCCATTACTGACCCACACTGACTCACACTGACCCATTACTGACCCATTACTGACCCACGTTGACCCGTTGCTGACCCACACTGAATGATTACTGACTCACACTGACCCACACTGACCCACACTGACTCACGTTGACTCATTATTGACCCATTACTGACCCACACTGACCCATTACTGACCCATTACTGATCCACACTGACCCAATACTGACCCATTACTGACCCACACTAACCTATTACTGATCCATTACTGACCCGCAATGACCCATTACTGACTCACACTGACCCATGCTGACCCATTACTGACCCACACTGACTCATACTGACCCATTACTGACGCAAACTGACCCATTACTGACCCACACTAACCCACACTGACTAATTACTGACCCGCGCTGACTCATTACTGACCCTTTACTGGCCCACACTGACCCATGCTGACCCATTACTGACCCACATTCACCCACACGGACCCATTACTGACCCATTACTGATCCACACTGACCTAATACTGACCCATTACTGAGCCACACTGACCTATTACTGATCCATTACTGACCCGCAATGACCCATCACTGACTCACACTGACCCATGCTGACCCATTACTGACCCACACTGACTCATACTGACCCATTACTGACGCAAACTGACCCATTACTGACCCACACTGACCCACACTAACCCACACTGACTAATTACTGAACCGCGCTGACTCATTACTGACCCTTTACTGGCCCACACTGACCCATGCTGACCCATTACTGACCCACATTGACTCACATGGACCCATTACTGACCCATTACTAATGCATTACTGACCCATTACTGACCCACACTGACCCATTACTGACACATAGTGACCCACACTGACCCATTACTGACCTGCACTGACCCATTACTGACCCACACTGACCCATTACTGACACATAGTGACCCACACTGGCCCATTACTGACCTGCACTGACCCATTACTGACCCACACTGACTCATTACTGACCCATTACAGACCCAGACTGACCCAATACTAACCCATTACAGACACACACTGACCCATTACTGACGCACACTGACTCATTACTGACCCATTGACCCATTACTGACCCACACTGACCCATTACTGACCCACACTGACCCATACTGACCCATTACTGACCCACACTGACTAATTACTGACCCACACTGACTCATTACTGACGCATTACTGGCCCTACTGACCCATACTGACCCATGCTGACCCATTACTGACCTACATTGACCCACACAGACCCATTACTGACCCATTACTGACACATTACTAATGCATTGCTGACGCATTACTGACCCTCACTGACCCACACTGACCCATACTGACCCATTACTGACCCTCACTGACCCACACTGACCCATTACTGACCAATTACTGATCCACACTGACCCATACTGACCCATTACTAAAACATTACTGACCCACGCTTACATATTACTGACCGACACTGACCCATTACTGACCCACGCTGACCTAATACTGACCCACACTGACCCGCACTGACCCATTACTGATCCACACGGACCCATACTGACCCATTACTGACCCACGCTGACCTATTACTGACCCACACTGACCCATTACTGACTCACACTGACCCATTACAGACCCACAATGTCCCATTGCTGACCCATTACTGACTGTTTACTGACCTATTACTGATGGTTAACTGACCCATACTGACCCATTACTGATCCACACTGACCCATTACTGATCCACACTGACCCACACTGACCCATTACTGATCCACACTGACCAACACGAACCTATTACTGATCCATTACTGACTCACATTGACCCACACGGATCCATTACTGACACACGCTGACTCATTACTGACCCATTACTGACCCACGCTGACCCATGTTGACCTATTACTGACCCACATTGACGCACATGGACCAATTACTGACACATTGCTGGCCCACACTGACCCACACGGACCCATTACTGATCCATGCTGACCAATTACTGATCCACACTGACCCATTACTGACCCATGCTGACCCATTACTGACCCACACTGACCCATACTGACCCATTACTGACCCTCACTGACCCACACTGACCCATTACTGACCCCCACTGACCCACACTGACCCATTACTGACCCACTACTGACCCATTACTGATCCACACTGACCCATTACCGACCCACACTGACCCATTACAGACCCACACTGTCCTTTACTGACCCATTACTGACCCACACTGACCGATTGCTGACCCTCACTGACCCACACTGACCCATACTGACCCATTACTGACCCCTGACTGATCCACACTGACCCATACTGACCCATTACTGACCGATTACTGACACGCACTGACCCATTACTGACCCACACTGATGGTTAACTGACCCATTACGGACCCACACTGACCCATTACTGATCCACACTGACCCAAACGGACACATTAATGAACCATTAATGACCTACATTGACCCACACGGACCCATTACTGACCCACGCTGACTCATTACTGACCCATTACTGACCCATGTTGACCCATGTTGACCCATTACTGACCCACACGGACCCATTACTGACCTGCACTGACCCACACTGACCCATTACTGACCCACACTGACCCATTACTGACGCATAGTGACCCACACTGACCCATTACTGACCTGCACTGACCCATTACTGACCCACACTGACCCATTACTGACACATAGTGACCCACACTGACCCATTACTGACCTGCACTGACCCATTACTGACCCACACTGACCCATTACTGACCCATTACAGACCCAGACTGACCCAATACTAACCCATTACAGACACACACTGACCCATTACTG
>NC_057727.1:1299320-1305936 GCF_004010195.1 Chiloscyllium plagiosum
TGACCCATTACTGACCCATGTTGACACATTACTGATCCATGCTGACCCACACTGTCCCATTACTAACCCACACTGACCCTTTACTGACCCACACTGACCCACGCTGACCCATTACTGACCCATTACTGTCCCACACTGACCCATTACTGACCCATTACTGACCCACACTGACCCATTACTGATCCAGATTGATCCATTACAGACCAACACTGTCCCATTACTGATCCATTACTTACTCATATTGAGCCATTACTGACCCACACTGACCCATTATTGATCCACACTGACCCATGTTGACCCATTACTGACCCATCACTGACCCACACAGACCCATTACTGATCCATTACTGACCCACATTGACCCACACGGACCCATTACTGACCCACGCTGACTCATTACTGACCCATTACTAACCCACACTGATCCATACTGACCCATTACTGACCCACACTGACCCATACTGACCGATTACTGACCCACATGGACACATTACTGATCCACACTGACCCATTACTGAACATTACTGACCCGCACTGACCCACTCTGACCCATACTGACTAATTACTGACCCACATGGACCCATTACTGATCCACACTGACCCACACTGACCCATTACTGACCTGCTGGCCTGCTAATCCAGGGTCCTGGGTTTGAATCCTACCATTGTAGCTGATGGAATTTGAATTCAATAAAAATTTAATGATGACCGTGAATCCATTGCCGATTTTCTGGAAAAACACATCCGAGTCACTAATATCCTTTAGGGAAGGAAACTGCCATCCTTACTTGGTCTGGTCTCCACGTGACTCTAGACCCAGAGCAATGTGGTTGACTCTAGGCAATTAGCGTTGGACGATAAATGCTGCCTGGACAGTGACGCCCTCATCTCGTGAATGCATAAAAGTGACCAGTGATCCCACGCTGACTCATTACTTCCCCAGACTGACCAGGTCCTACACTGACTAACAAGGATCTGGATTCCATGCCAGCAAGGAGCAGTTACAGATCAACAATCGCCAGGAATAGCCTCCATCCACTCATTATAGACACATCTTTGACAGAAATAATGGATAATGTTGTTATGGGGGGATACTCACGAGAGAAAGTTTCAGGTTCAATCTCTGCATCTTCTAACCTCAGTGTTCAGTCAGGAATACTAATTGTTATACTGAGATTGGACAGAAACTGAGACATTTCTTCACCTGATTACTTAACTCAGGCAGGATCTGGTGAGCTCCCTTGGGTAAATTGGGTGAATGGCTGAGGCATTAAACCAAGGCCCTGCCTGAAGATCCATCGAACTCTTTCATGGAAGAGTGCACTCGATTTCCCTGGTGTCCCAGACTATATTGACACCTTCCCAATGACTGAACGCAGGATAACTGGCCCTAGTTCCCTGTGATCTCTCCCTTTCCTTCTTCAAAACAGATCAAGAATTTAAGGAATTTTGGAAAATCATAAGTGGCACATCCCTGTCTCTTTCGTTCAGGTCCCTGCGTGGAGGCCATCAGGTTTATTTATTCATGGTCTGTGGGTGTCACTGATTGGCCAGCATCTATTGAGCTTCTCTCATACTTCCTGCTGATTCAGAAAGTAATTCAGAAGGTAAATGGTTTGTTAGACTTTAATACAAGGGCTAAGAAGTCTTGCTTCAGTTGTATAAGACACTTGGGATATTATGTGCCTTGCCCAGGGAAGATCAGAATGTTTGGGAATATGGCAGAAATTCCCTGGACTGATTTCTGGGAATCCTGGGACTGTTTTTTAGGAGAGATTGAAGCGTGTGCTAGAATAACTCCATAGAGGCCGGTACCCATCACCAAGTCCCCCTTTATTTACACTTGGAGAGTCCCTAACACTGATCCAGCTCTCTCAGAGCCAGCTCTCAGAGTAAACAGAACTCCTGACACTCCTGTTCATTTTTTTATTATTATGGAAGGCAAAAGTCTTCCCTGGACAAGGGGGAGACAAGAAAACTCTCCTCTTCCTTTTCTTCTCCTTCCTCCTCCTCTTCACAGTCTGCACTGGACAGACAGCTCAGAGTCAGTCCCCTCCTTGACACAAATGGAGAGACACTCCTGTTCATTTTTTTTCTAGCCAGCTCTCAGAGTGAACAGAACCTCTGACACTCCTGTTTTTTCCCCCCACACTACTGCCAAACAGCGGTAGGACACCCCTGTTTATTTTTTCTTTTTTTAAGAGTGAAAAGAATGTCTGACACGCCCCATTTTTTTAACCCTTGACACTCCTGTTTATTTTTTTTTTGATTTTTTTTTCTCTCTTTTTAAAATTTTATTACCCCAACACTATCCCCTAACTGCGGTAGTGGTTATTTTCTTCTCCCAGCACCCATGTTGTTTGTGTGCAGGTGACACTCCTATTCAGGGCTCCCTGACTGAACCAGATTCACAGCCCCAAATCAGGGAACTCATATTCTATGAGGTGCACCTGGCCGATCCTGTTACAATCACTACACATGCGACTGTATTCTCTGGAGATTCAGGGAATGAGAAGTCATTTCAAACAAAGGGACAGAGTTCTGACTGTTAATGACAGGTAGATGTAGAAAGTGTGTTTGCCCTGGTTGGGCTGTGGTAAAGGAAGGTCTGGTCTAGAACCAGCAGAGGCACAGCCTCAGACTAAAGGCAGGCTGTTTTGCAGTGGGATGAGAAGGAATGTCTTCACTCTTTGGAATTGACTAGCCCAAAGGGCCATACAAATTCAGTCATTGAGCAGGTTCAAGACAGAAAGTGACAGGTTGCCCACTTTATAATATCATCAATCAATGTGGAAATAATGTGGGAATATGGCGCTGAAGTTAAATGATTAGCCGCAGTCTCAAATGGCAGAAACAAAAACAGAAATTGCTGGAAAAGCTCAGCAGGTCTGGCAGCATCTGTGGAGAGAAATCAGAGTTAATGCTTTGGGTCCAGTGACCCTTCCACAGAACTGATGACAACGGGAAAAAGTTGTTTTTTATGCAGAAGACAGGGTGGGAAGAGGAGTGGGAGGAGTAAATGATAGGTGTGGATAGAGCTCAAAGAGAGAGAAGGACAGAGAGTTGGACAGACAAAGGAGTCGATAAGGATCAGACTGGAAGAGTGAATAGCTGCTAATGGTGATTGTTAGTGGCTAACACTGGGTAGTGCGCAATGGCAGGCCATGAGATCACATGGTCTTGTGTGTGGTGGGGTGAGGTGGAGAAGGTGTCGCAAACCCTAAAGTTATTGAACTTGATATTGAACCCAGAGGCTGTAGAGTTCCCAAGGGGAAAATGATGCTGTTCTTCCAGCTTGTGCTGATCTTCATTGGAACACTGCAGCAAGCCTGAGACAGAGATGTTGGCCAGAGCACAGGGTGGGGTGATGAAGGGGCAAGGAACTGGAAGTTCAGGGTCTTTTTTGTGGGCAGAGTATAGGTGCTCTGCAAAGCGGTCACCCAGTCTCAAACAGCAGAGCTAACTCAAGGGGCTGAATGGCCTACTCCTGCTCCAATGCTCCTGGTGTATATTTGTTACCTCAGCAACACCATTAAAAGTGGATTATTTGATCATTGCGACATTGCCATTTCTGGGATTTTACTGTGTATGATTTTTTAAAATTCACTTCTGGGACATGGTTGTCGCTGGCTGGGTCCAGTATTTATTGCCCGTCCCCAGTTGCCCCTTGAAGAGGTGGGAGTGATCTGTCTTGTTGACCCGCTGCAGTCCATGTGCTGTAGGTAGACCCATAATGTCAAAGTGACTACCTTGTATTGCCGCAGCGCTGACGCATCAAAAGGGGATCTCACTGTTTGGAAAGCAACTTCACGCATGCAGAGGTGACAAAAGGTCCAAAATCTTTCATTATTAATCAACTAAAGGTGAAGATAAATGAAATGTACTGAAGCTGGAATAACTTGCTTTCCAAATAACGTGGGGAAACGGAATGTTTGCTGTCCATACACAAGGTACGTCACTCACCGGATGGAGTACAACTCTGACGAGAGTGGAATTTTCCCAAGGACTGTAATATTGACAGGAACCTTGTTTTCAGCCGTTTGTTGTCGGATGTCTCAAGGTCTCGTGTGTAACAGGTGACTGGGCAGTGGATGTACAGAGACGACCAACACTGATCGATCTACAGCTACTCAGCTATTAAAGTTCAGACAGTCCAGTTCAGCATTTACTCTCCAAGCCTTAGATTTACCTTTTCTATAAGACTCCTAGAGTTACACAGCACCGATTCAGACCCTTCAGTCGAACTACTCTGTGCTGACCAGACATCCCAATCTGACCTAGTCCCATTTGCCAGCACCCAGCCCATATCCCTGTAATTCAGGCAGCATCCAAGAAGCTCCTCGGATGCTGCCTGAATTGCTGTGCTCTTCCAGCACCACTGATCCAGAATCTGGTTTCCAGCATCTGCAGTCATTGTTTTTACCCCATATCCCTGTAAACCCTTCCTATTCCTGTAAACCCTTCCTATCCCATCCAGATGCCTTTTAAATGCTGTAATTGTACCAGCCTCCACCATTTCCTTTGGCACCTCATTCCATACACGCACCACCCTCTGTGTGAAAACGTTATCCCTCAGGTCCCTTTTAAATCTTTCTCATCTAATCTTAAACCTATGCCCTCTAGTTTTGGACTCCCCAACACTAGGGTAACAACATTGGCTATTCATCTTATCTATGCTCCTTATGATCTTATAAATCTCCATCAGGTCACCCTCAACCTTCTATGCGCCAGGTAAAACAGCCCCAGTCTATTCAACCTCTCCCTGTAGCTCAAATCTTCCAACCCCAGCAACAACCTTGTAAATCTTTTCTGAACCCTTTCAAGTCTCACTTTACAGGGCAGCATGGTGGCTCAGTGGTTAGCACTCCTGCCTCATAGCACCAGGGATCTGGGTATGATTTTTGCCTCTGGCGACTGTCTGTGTGGAGTTTACACATTCTCCCCATATCTGCACGGATCCCCTCTGGTGCTCTGGTTTCCTCTCATACCCCAAAGATGTGCAGGTTAGGTGGATTGGCCACGGGAATTGCAGGGTTGTAGGGTAAGAGTTGGGTGTGGGTGGGATGCTCTTGGGAGGATCAGTGTAGGCATGATGGGTGAAATGGCCTGCTTCCACACTGTAGGGATTCTATTCTATGAACATCCTTCTTATAGAAGGGCAACCAGAATTGAATAAAGAATTCTAAAACTGTACAGCTGCAACATGACATCCCAACTCCCATGCCCAATGTTCTGACCAATGAAGGCAAGCCATTTAATCTCAGGATGTGGGAATCCCTGGAAAGCTTGTCATTTATTACTGCTCCCTCATTTGCCTAAATTTGGAGAATACTTACATAACTCTTCAAGCTCCCAAGAGTCAATCCGTTTCTGCTGTGAACATCCCTTAGTTAGTTTCTCTGTTCCTCAACAGGACCCTAACATCTCCAATCATCAGAGTCAGAGTCCAAAAGCTGGAGGAACAGGAATACGCCATTCAGCCCATCAAGTCTGCTCTGTCATTCATTCAGATGGCGATTGATGAGACCATCCTCGATTCCACTTTCCTACCTTTTCCCCCGAGGGGCCAGAGGTGAGGGTATGATGCCTGAACCATTATTTAAGAGCATTGGATAGAAGGCAGGTACTCCAGCTGGCAGGTTGAGAATTGGAACTAAGTATAATGTTCAACAAAAGAGTACTGAGGTAAGTAAAAACTCACACGGTCATAAAAACCCAACAAAGATCCTTTCAAGACGGAAGCCTGTTGCGCTGGGCATATGTGCGACTCCAGTCCAACAGCAATAGAGCTCACTCACTCACTCACTCACTCACTCACTCACTCACTCACTCACTGCTGCCCGCTTATGGGATATTCATTGTATCAGATTGTTCTCAGTGATTTAGGCTGAAAACCCATCAGCACTGTCTTCTCAGGACAGCTAGAGATTAACAATAAATTCTGGCCATGCCAATGATGACCACATTCTGAGATTTCTTCTTGACCTGCTGCAGTCTATGTCCTTAGGGAGGGAATTCCAGGATTCTGACCCAGGGACAGTGAAGGACCGGCAATATATTTCCAAGTCAGGATAGTGAGGGGCTTAGAGGGGAACTCGCAGGGATAGTGTTCCCATGTATCTGCTGCCCTTGTCCTTCTAGATGGAAGTGGTGGTGGGTTTGGAAGGTGCTGTCGGAGGGTCTTTGGTGAATACAGAGCCTATGATAACATAAAATATCTCAGGGGCATGATCAAATAAAGTTTGACACTATCCCAGAAGCAGGTATTAAGATAGTTCATCAAAATTTTGTTCACAAAGATAAACGTTAAGGAGTGACTTAAAGGAGCAAATTGTAGACAATAGACAATAGACAATAGGTGCAGGAGTAGGCCATTCAATCCTTCGAGCCTGCACCACCATTCAATATAATCATGGCTGATCATTCCTAATCAGTATCCTGTTCCTGCCTTATCTCCATAACCCTTGATCCCACAATCCTTGAGAGCTCTATCCAACTCTTTCTTAAATGAATCCAGAGAGTGGGCCTCCACTGCCCTCTGGGGCAGAGCATTCCACACAGCGACCACTCTCTGGGTGAAGAAGTTTCTCCTGAGCTCTGCCCTAAATGGTCTACC
>NC_057727.1:1308943-1320142 GCF_004010195.1 Chiloscyllium plagiosum
GTAACGAATTCAATGCATTCACAACTCTCTGCGTAAAGAACCTACCCCTGACGTCTCCTTTATACCTTCCTCCTAATATCTTCAAACTATGACCCCTCGTACCAGTCAATCCTGCCCTGGGGAAAGGTCTCTGGCTATTGACTCTATCTATTCCTCTCATTATTTTGTACACCTCGATCAGGTCTCCTCTCTTCCTCCTTCCCTCCAGAGAGAAAAGTCCAAGCTTACGGGCATGCTGTCACCATTTTGAACGATTGACGGCAAATTCCTCTCAGTTGTTCATGGTGAGGCTGCTGCACTTCATCAAGAGATGCTGAGAATCTTTGTCTTTCCCCAGAACACTGGCTGTTTGTGATCTGAGGAGCCAGAGTTTAGTCAGGAAGACACTTGCCGTTTCCAGACACAGTGTCCAGTCTGTTGCAATGGATTTTTGCAGGAGATTTCCTGAAACGTTTGTGGATTTGGCTTTGAGATGGGCATTAGTGTTTGTTTGATGATCCTCCCACTCAGTCTGCAGGATGTGGTGACACCACTGAGTGACCACATCTACTCTGCAATCTCAGGTTTTTGTTGACTTACAGAGGTCTTTGGTGTCAAACGCTGACTGCCATAGTTTGAAAATTCGAATCAGATGTTCTCAATCTGGGCCCAAGTCAGGCCAGACTGTGTGATAGCCACTCGTACCTGAGACTATTATTGAAAAGATTGGACTGAAGCACTGCTCACACAGACAGCCAGCAGCTTGAAGAAGCAACCAGAAACATAGGGAAAGGACGATAAGGCAGAGGCAGCGTCTAGGCTAAAGCCTTCCTTTCAGACCTGATAACCAGTAATGGAGATCAGAAAGAACTTCAAATCCACAGCACACTCCCTGGCCCGACACTCATCCCTGGAACAAAGGTATAAGGATAGCAACACTAGGCTCCTATTTATTGGCTACAACACCGCCTTCAACATCATAATTCCAAACAAACTCATCTCAAAACTCCAGGGCTAGGTCTCTGCCCAACCTACAACCCCACCTCCCACCCAAACTCCCCCCAGCTGGTAACTGGATTCCCAACTTCCTGACTCATGGACCACAATCAGTAAGGACAGGCAACCACACACCCCTCCACCATAATCCTCAACACTGATGCCCCACAAAGCTGCGTACTCAGCCCCTTACTATACTGACTGTGCAGCCAAATTCCATCCCAACTCCACTCACACGTTTACTGACAACACCACTATTGTAGGTTGGATCTCAAACACTGATGAGACAGAATCCAGGAAGGAGATAGAGAGCTCAGTGTGGGAAAGACACCAATCTCTCCCTGAGTGTCAGTGAACTGAAGTAGCTGGTCATTGTCTTCAGGAAGCAGAGAGGAGGCCACGCCCTATCTGTATCGATGGGGCTGAGGGGGAGAGGGTGAACAGTATCAGGTTCCTGGGAGTGACCATCACCAACAATCTGTCCTGGTGCATCCACATCAATGCAATGGTCAAGAAAGCACAACAACATCTCTACTTCCTCAAGAGAGTAAGGAAATTCAGCATGCTAATTTTTATAGATGCGCCATAGAAAGCATCCTATGCGTCACAGTGAGGTTTGGCAACTGCTCTGCCCAGGACCACAAGAAACTACAGAGAGTCATGAACACAGCCCAGTCCATCACACCAACCAGCCTCCCATCCACTGACTCCATCTATACTTCCCACTGCCTCGGGAAAGCAGCCATCATCATCACAGACCTCTCCCAGCCCGGGTATACTCTCATCCATCAAGCAGAAGATATAAACATTTGTGTACATGTACAAACAGATTTAGGAACAGCTTGTGCCTCACTGTTGTCAGACTTTTGAACAGACATCTCAGATGTTAATGTTGACCGTCCCGATGCTGTAACACTATGCTGCACTCTGTGCTGTTACCCTGATGCACTGGTATGGTACAATCTGCCTGTAAAGTACGTAAAACAACACTTTTCACCGTGCCTCGGTACACATGATGGTAATTAATCAAATCAAACGGGTCACACTTCGCATTTATGGATCCCATTGGGAAATTCAGATGCCCGGGGGTAGCACAGTGGCTCAATGGTTAGCACCAGGGACCTAGGTTCGATTCCCACCTCAGGCGACTGTCTGTGTGGAGTTTGCACATTCTCTGCGTGGGTGTGCTCTGGTTTCCTCCCACAATGTGCGGTCAGGTGGATTGGCCGTGCTAAATTGCCCATAGTGTGAGATGTATTAACCAGAGGTAAATGTAGGGGAATAAGTCTGGATGGGTTACTCTTCAGAGGGTTGGTGTGGACTTGTTGGGCCGAAGGACATGTTTCCATACTGCAGGGAATTTAAACACTCCTGCTTTAAGGTTCAGCTAGGAAGTGGATATGTCAGAGCTCCATGAATTAACTTCGAAATTTTAAAGTAATGGCACACAAACAGGCTGGGGAGATTAGAAACAAAAGAAAAAGGAGTATTTCCAGATCTCCATAGTGCACAGACTGTAGCAGGGAAATCAATGCCTTGGAAATATGTTACACCCACAGTCACAGCCCCGGGAAAGTCACAAAGTGAAATTATTGTAAGAAAAGAGCAATTTAAAAGCTAAAGCCAGCATTGTTTAACAGAAGAAGATAACTGAAAGACTTCAATAGACTGCAGTAAGAGAGAGAGAGCCATAACTGAGTGATGGTTCTGCTGGGAAGAATTTATTAAGGTTGCAGGAACAATGCGTGAAATTATCAGGCTGTGTGAAGCTTAATGCAGTTTCAACTCTGTCCAAGAAAGAATCACATTAAACTCAAAACATTAACTTTGTTTCTCTTTCCACTGACATTGCCAGATTTGCTGAGTTTCTCCAGCAGCTCCTGTTTTTATTTCAGATTTACAGCATCTGCAGCATTTTGCTTCTAACTGAGCGGTTAATTCTTTCAGGAGCATGCCTTTGTATATCAGGAGATTGCTGTGAAGTACATCACCAACTGTACCTCAAAACACTTTCATTGGTTGGAACACACCTCAGGGATGGATTGAAGTCATGAAAGGTGCTATAGAAATGAAATTATTTCTCTACTTATGCTACGAGCAACATTACTCTGAGTTTCTGGAGTTGTGATGAGTGAACAAAACAAGATTAGAACGATGGGTATGGCCTCGACAGGCCTGGGCTGGAGGAGGGAGGTCCTCTCTGAGTTATACCTTGGTCGTCTGCCCATTCTGGTTAATGGGCATGGACTGGTTTCTCATTGTGCTGTCACCTGGGTCCCAGGGTCTGTAGGAGCTGGTGGTTGTTGGGCAGGAAAGCAGCGATGGAATGGAATCACACACGCAATGGATGTAACCTCAGAACGCGATTGAAAAAGGCCAATTAAACGGAGGTTACTGTGTTACAGAAAGGTCAGACACAGTTTTCCAAGTGTGACATTGTGTAAATACATTCACTTATAGATTAGTCTTTGGAGATGTCATTCCCTTTTTTTCAACTGAACTTCAAAGTTTTTTCAGGATGTTGTTATGGAGACTGCATGAAACCCATTAAATGTTAACTGTGAAGGCCAGTGAAACCTCTGTACAGGTCGTGTAGAATTAATGTTTAACCAGCTAATCTTATCTCTCTGTTTTTTACTGATGTTGACAGCAGGGACATATCTCATTTTAATTGTCCTTGTTCATGTTGTGTCTATGTGTGCCTGTGCATGTGCGTGTGCATGTGCGTGTATGTCTGTATATGTGTTCATGTGTGTGTGTGTATATGTCTGTCTACGTGTGCATGTGCGTGTGTGTCTCTATGTATGTGTGTGTGTCTACGTGTGCGTATGTGTGTGTGCACGCATGTGCACCTGTGTGTGCACATGTGTATGAGACTAAGTATGTCTGCATGCGTGCGTATGTAGACGCATGCATGTGCACACCTATATCTGTGCATGCATGTGTGTGTGAGAGAGACTGTGCATGTGTGTGTAGCATGTATGTGTCTGTCTGTGTTTTTGTGTGCATATGTGCATGTGTGTGTATGTGTGTGCGAGCACATTTGGGTGTGTGAGACCAAACATGGGTTCATGTCTCTGTGTGTGTGTGCGCGTGTGCGTGGGTGTGTGTGTGTGTTGTGTGAGCCCATTTGGGTGTGTGTGAGCAAACATGGGTTCATGTTTGTGTGTGTGTGTATGTGCGCGCGCGCATGTGTTTGAGAGGACCCCAATCCTATCTATAAACCAATGGGGTTAAAGGGCGAATTGGCCATAGGAAATTATCCATAGTGTTCTGGGATGTGTAGGTTCGATGCATTAGTCAGGGGTAAATATAGGGGTGTGGGTCTGGGTGGGTTACTCTTTGGACAGTTGATGTGGACCTGTTGGGCCAAAGGGCTGTTTCCATACTGTAAGGAATCTATGGATTTGGAAATGAGAAGGGTGGAACGTGATGTGGAGCTTAACAGACATGAACCTCAGAAAGAGGCGAAAAAGAGAGAGTACATCAGGAAGGAGACAAAAGGCAATCGCAATAAGAGACAGTAAATTGCGATTCAGGGGAGAGAAAAAGGTAAAGAGTGGGAATTAAAACAATTTAAAAGGCTGGAGTGCAGGAAGGAAATGTTTACATCTGTACACGTCCTACAAACTTGAGGAAGTGGATTCAGAGGTATTCTTTATGCCATTTGAAGAAGTTATAAAATAAACAAAGAGGGTGAGGGAAAACTGGACAGTGTGTGTGCAGGCCAGGCTGCCAGGCTGGGATTTATCCAGCAGTGTTTCAGTGGATTCGAACCCAATGATGAAAGGTCACTTTGGGTGCATATCAGTTAATCCTGAATTACTTAGGCAAGAGTTTTAAAACTTAAGGAAACAGTCTGGGCTGACGAACACTGAAGCTGAAAGAGTGAACCAAAATGATTTTGACCATTGAATACAGGCAGAATTGGAAGAATTTGAACATTCACTGCTGTCAGTAATTGGAACTCACGTTGAAGACCAGAGGGTTACAACAGCGTGAAAAGCAGTGGGATTGGCTGAAAGTTATCCACTGACCAATCAAACCAAACATGCTTTTCATCATCGCAGAAAATCAGGGAAGGTGGGAGAGAGGAAGAAAGGGTAAGGACAGGACAGCTGATCATAGCCTGGAACTCCTGCTCTCTGTTCAAAAAGGAAGGAGCTGATGATGGAGATGGGAATCAAAGCTCAAAGTGATTGTGTTGTGATAATGTGGGACATGTTCATTCCGAATGCTGGAAATTGCAGGGAAGCCCATGGGAAACATTAGGGTTAATAAGAGCAAGTCTGAGAAAGGAGCTCATCAGAAAAATACCACAATCAGATTGACGTTTTATCTACAACAATGAGATGCTGCATGCAGAAGGCTGAGTTATATAAGTGAGAGATAACCCTATTCCTTTAAATCGTACATCGAAAGGTATAATTATATTAAGAACATAGAACAGTAAAGCACAGTACAGGCCCTTCGGCCTTTGATGTTGTGCCGGCCTTTATCCTGCTCTAAGATCAGATTAACCTACATACCCTTCATTTTACTATCATCCATGTGCCTATCCAAGAGTCGCTTAAACATCCCTAATGTATCCAACACTACTCCCACCGTTGGCAGTGCATTCCACACACCCACCACATTCTGAGTAAATAACTGACCTCTGACATCTCCCCTAAACCTTCCCCTAATTGCCTTAAAATTATGCCCTCTCACGATAGCTATTTCCACCCTGGGAAAAAGTCTCTGGTTATCCACTCTATCTCTGCCTCTCATCATCTTGGACATCTCTATCAAGTCACCTCTCATCCTTCTTCACTCCAATGAGAAAAGCCCTAGTTCCCTCAACCTTTCTTCCCAGCTCCCTGCCCTCCAGTCCAGGCAGCATCCTGGTAAATCTCCTCAGCATCCTCTGTAAAGCTTCTACATCCTTCCTATAATGAGGGGACCAGAACTAAACGCAATATTCCAAGCATGGTCTAACGAGCACTCCATGGAACTGCAGCATAACCTCGCGGCGCTTAAACTCAATGACATCTCCCCTAAACCTTCCCCTAATTGCCTTAAAATTATGCCCTCTCACGATAGCTATTTCCACCCTGGGAAAAAGTCTCTGGTTATCCACTCTATCTCTGCCTCTCATCATCTTGGACATCTCTATCAAGTCACCTCTCATCCTTCTTCACTCCAATGAGAAAAGCCCTAGTTCCCTCAACCTTTCTTCCCAGCTCCCTGCCCTCTAGTCCAGGCAGCATCCTGGTAAATCTCCTCAGCACCCTCTCTAAAGCATCTACATCCTTCCTATAATGAGGGGACCAGAACTAAACACAATATTCCAAGCATGGTCTAACGAGCACTCCATGGAACTGCAGCATAACCTCGCGGCTCTTAAACTCAATCCCCCTGCTAATGCAGGCCAGCTCACCATATGCCTTCTTGACAACCCTATCAACTTGGGAGGCAATTTTGAGGGATCTATGGATGGGGACCCCAAGATCCCTCTGTTCCTCCACACTGCCAAGAATCCTGCCTTTAACCCTGTATTCTGCATTCAAATTTGACCTTCCAAAATGAATCACTTTACACTTTTCCAAGTTGAAATCCATCTGCCACTTCTCAGCCCAGCTCTACATCCTGTCAGTGTCCTGTTGCAACCTACAACAGCCCTCCACACTATCCATCACTCCACCAACCCTCGTGTCTTCAGCAAACTTACTAACCCACCCTTCCACTTCCTAATCCAAATCATTTATAAAAATTACAAAGAACAGTGGTCCCAGAACCGACCCCTGTGGAGCATCACTGGTCACCCAGCTCCAGGCTGAATACTTTCCATCTACCACCACCCTCTGTCTTTTTTGAGCCAACCAATTCTGTATCCAGACAGCCAGAACTCCCTATATCCCAGGCCTCCTTACTTTCTGAATGAGCCTACCATGGGGAACCTTATCAAATTCCTTGCTAAAATCTATGTACACCCCATCCATTGCTCTACCTTCATCAATGTGTTTTGTCACATCCTCAATGAATTCAATAAGGTTTGTGAGACATGACCTGCCCCTGACGATGCCAGAAATGCTTAACCCAACTCAAAGACGATGGTTGTAAGTGAATGTCTTCAGGAGTGTGCTTTTCTCTCATTGCCACCAGTAACTGAGGCTGGTATCCTGTCACCGAGTCACCGTGGCACAGCTTTGTCAGAGTAATCACCCAGCAGCTCTGACACCCCTGTTAGTATCTGTCAGCCTGGACGCCCCAATTGGACCAGGTTAACAGCCCCTATCCAACTGACTGACCTCATTACAATCACTACAATGGTCTATCAATGGTAATACAAATACAGTCAGACCAAGGTTCCAAGTGTACATATTAAGACATATTAAGTAACTCAGGTTAAATGAGTTACCATCTACATTGTATCATCACCAAAGATATACAGTAATGCCATTAGACTCCCAAAATTATGATATAAGCATTTTATCACAAATATCCTCAGAAGTGGGAGAAAGATGTGGATTTCTTCACAGATTCTCTAAATAAATCTATTGGATTTCAATCATTCCAATTAACGCTTGGTCAAATGAGAAGAGATCCATTCAGATTGATCCAGGAAATGTTTGAAGACAAAAGAGGTCAAAGACACAGGAGCAGAATTAGACCATTCGGCCCATTGAGTCTACTCTGCCTCTCAATCATGGCTGATATGCTTCTGAGCCCCATTCTCCTGCCTTCTCACTGTAACCCTCAATCTCCTTACTAATCCGGAATCTATCTATCTCTGTCTTAAAGACACTCAATGACTTGGCCTCCACAGCCCTCTGCGGCAATAGGTTCCACAGGTTCCCCACCCTCTGGCTGAAGAAATGCCTCCTCACCTCAGTCCTGTACAGATCCATGTGGGTATCAAACTTAACCAGACATGGTGAGGTTGTAGCGGAATCAAAAGCAGTAAAACAACATTCCACTCAAACACATAAGCTCAGTTTGAAAACAGAGATTTGGTACCTGTTAGAAAATTGCTTAACTAAACCTCATCAAACTAATTAGAATTTCCCAGCGGTATTAGTTCCTAAAGCTGTTGGGTCGATTAGGTTCTGTAGAGATTACAAAAAAGCAAATTCAGTAACAAAAACAATTATGCACAATTCTCATGTTAGAAGATTGTATCAATGGGATTGGCAGTGCCTCATCTCTTATAAGACTGATTTAGTGAAGGGGACTGATTGGTACCATTGACATCAAGGGCTACAGAAATGCTAACTTTTGAATCACCACATGGGGTCTATCAATGTGAAATCCTGCCAATAAGGTTTAAAATCACTACCGATACATTCCAAATACTTGTGAACCAAGTGGCAGTTAATGTATCTAATTCTATGGTTTACTTAGTTGATCTATCAATATACAGTAAAATTCGGAAAGAACATGTAACACAATTGGAACCCTTATTAAAACAGCTAAAATTAGCTAACCTTAGTCATAAATCTTTGCCAATATGAGTTTGTAAAAGTGAGGCTAACTTATCTAGGGCCATATGGTGGCTCAGTGGTTAGCACTGCTGCCTCACAGCGCCAGGGCCCTGGGTTTGATTAGATTAGATTACATTAGATTAGATTAGATTACATTACAGTGTGGAAACAGGCCCTTCGGCCCAACAAGTCCACACCGACCCGCCGAAGCGTAACCCACCCATACCACTACATTTACCCCTTACCTAACACTACGGACAATTTAGCATGGCCAATTCACCTGGCCCTGCACATCTTTGGACTGTGGGAGGAAACTGGAGCACCCGGAGGAAACCCACGCAGACACGGGGAGAACGTGCAAACTCCACACAGTCAGTCGCCTGAGGCGGGAATTGAACCCGGGTCTCTGGCGCTGTGAGGCAGCAGTGCTAACCACTGTGCCACCGTGCCGCACCGCGTCGTTTGATTCCATCCTCACACGACTGTCTGTGTGGAGTTTGCACATTCTCCCCACGATTTCCTGGGTGTGCTCTGGTTTCCTCCCACAGTCCAAAGCTGCGCAGGCCCAGATGGGTTAACCATGGGAAATGCAGGGCGATGGGGATTGGTCTGATTTGGATGCCCTTCAGAGGGTTTGCTTCCCAAAGGGGATTCTATGATTATCTCAGTGACACTGTAGGACATGGACAGGTGTTGTCAAGAACAGTGAAAGGACTGACTTTGATGGAATTCCCCATTCCTGAAACTAAATGGAAAGCCATCAGATTCTTAGGGAACAGTCACCTGACCCAAAACATTAACTCTGATTTCTCTTCGCAGATGCTGCCAGACCTGCTGAGCTTTTCCAGCAAATTCTGTTTTTGTTTCTGACTGACAGCATCTGCAGTTCTTTCTATTTTTAGTTAGTAAAATACCAGACTCACTGACTAATCAGGATCAGAATAAATTAAGGAATTACATCAGTCCCAGGTGTTGATAAGTAAAATCTTTAAAAAGATAAGCAATTCTTTGTAAATTAGCCAGAATCAGTTTTTTTACTAAGAGCATAGTGTCTGGTCAGATACCATCGTTGTGAAGCTGGCCATTGATGACGGAAGCTCGGATGAAACTGTATATGGAAAATGAGAAAGCTATTGCATTTGAAAAATCTGTGAATTTGCAATTTACACAATTGAGATGTTAATGCATTCCTTTAATGGAACGTAACTTTCCCCACTAAAGAAATTAAGGATGCGTTAGTGACATAAGGGGACAGAAATTTAGAGGGTAAAAATTAAATTGTGCTAAATTAGAAAACTAACTGGGGACTTCGGCCATTCATCCTCCACAAGGTTAATAATGTTGTGGTTCTGTTCGCTGAGCTGGAAATTTTTGTTGCAAACGTTTCGTCCCCTGTCTAGGTGACATCCTCAGTGCTTGGGAGCCTCCTGTGAAGTGCTTCTGTGGTGTTTCCTCCAGCATTTATAGTGGCCTGTCCCTGCCACTACAGCGGACAGCTGAAACTGACAACCGGAAGCGGCAGGGACAGGCCACTATAAAGGCTGGAGGAAACACCACAGAAGCGCTTCACAGGAGACTCCCAAGCACTGAGGATGTCACCTAAGACAGGGGACGAAACGTTTGCAACAAAAACTTCCAGCACGGCGAACAGAACCACAGCATCAATATAGATAATTTTAAAATCATAAAATGTGACAGAAATATTCTAAACGTGATTATTGTTTACACTCAATTCCACTATTCATTCTTGCATACTAGTTCTGTTTTCATCCACCTTCCTGATGATTAGTTGTGGCTGGCTTAGTCCGTCGCAGTAGTCTGGCTGTCAGTTCTGAAATGCTCCTGATGTATGGTAGTGTGGCTAGTCCTTTGGGTTGCGGCATGTCCTCGTTCCATTGTCTTTCTCTTAGGCATCTGTTGATGAAATTGCGAGGATATCCGTTTTTGGTGAATACCTTGTACAGGTGTTCCTCTTCCTCTTTTTGCAGTTCTGGTGTGCTGCAGTGTGTTGTGGCTCTTTTGAATAGTGTCTTGATGCAACTTCTTTTGTGTGTGTTGGGGTGGTTGCTTTCATATGATGGGCCAAATGGCCTTCATCTGTGCCATAACACTTCTGAGATTAATTGAGACCTGGTTAATCGCAAACTCCTCTTTGTGGGATCTTACTGTGCAGAAATTGGTTGCCACTGAACAAAGAGACCTTGGAGTGCAGGTTCATAGCTCCTTGAAAGTGGAGTCGCAGGTAGATAGGATAGTGAAGAAGGCGTTTGGTATGCTTTTCTTTATTGGTCAGTGCATTGATTACAGGAGTTGGGAGGTCATGTTGCAGCTGTACAGGACATTGGTTAGGCCACTGTTGGAATATTGTGTGCAATTCTGGTCTCCTTCCTATCGGAAAGATGTTGTGAAACTTGAAAGGGTTCAGAAAAGATTTACAAGGATTTTGCCAGGGTTGGAGGATTTGAGCTATAGGGAGAGGCTGAACAGGTTGGGGCTGTTTTCCCTGGAGCGTCAGAGGCTGAGGGGTGACCTTATAGAGGTTTACAAAATTATGAGGGGCATGGATAGGGTAAATAGACAAAGTCTTTTCCCTCGGGTTGGAGAGTCCAGAACTAAAGGGCATAGGGTTAGGGTGAGAGGGGAAAGATATAAAAGAGACTAAGGGGCAACTTTTTCACACAGAGGGTGGTACGTGTATGGAATGAGCTGCCAGAGGAAGTGGTGGAGGCTGGTACAATTGCAACGTTTAAGAGGCATTTGG
>NC_057727.1:1320197-1328451 GCF_004010195.1 Chiloscyllium plagiosum
GTCTGTTTCCATGCTGTACATCTCTATGACTCTATGCTCAAAAACCCATCCATTGTTGCTTTAAAATCATTCAATAAGGTCACCTCAACCACTTCACTGGGCAGGCAATTCCACAGCTCTTTGGATGAAGTTTTTCTCCAGCTCAGTCTGAAATCTTCTCCCCCTTATTTTGAGGCTGTGCCCCCTTGTTCTACTTTCATCCTCCAGTTTTTTGTGAGAGTCTGTGGAGTCTTTCCAGTGAGTCACTCATTGGGGCGGCACAGTGGCTCAGTGGTTAGCACTGCTACCTCACGGCACCAGGAACCTGGGTTCGATTCCAGCCTCAGGTGACTGTCTGTGTGTGGTTTGTACCTTCTCCCTGTGTCTTTGTGAGTTTCCTTCAGGTGCTCGGTTTCCTCCCACAGTCCAAAGATGTGCAGGTTAGATGAATTGGCCATGCTAAATTGCCCATAGTGCTCAGGGATGAGTAAGTTAGGTGCATTAGTCAGGGGTAAATGTAGGGGAATGGGTTTGGATGGGATACTCTTCGGAGGGTTGGTATGGACTTTTTGGGCCAATGGGCCTGTTTCCACACTGTAGAGATTCTATGATATGATTCTAAGCAACCAAGGACTCGGTGGTGTCCTTGGTTTGCTTATTGTTCCAGACACACAATATTGTTACAAACACACATTGTTACAAAGACACATTATTAAAAGACATGATATTGTTACAAACAGATGACATTGTTACAAATACACATTATTACAAACACACAATATTATTACAAACACACAACATTGTTACAAACACACGACATTATTACAAACACATGACAATGTTACAAATACACATTGTTACCAAGATGCAACATTGTTACAAAGACATGATATTGTTACAAACATACGAGCAAGACTTAATTGTCAGAATTCCAACTTTGAATTCCATTAAATGCCAGTCAAGATATCTGCAGTTGGTGCAGCCAGGTTCAGAAATCTCAAAAGCAAAGACTCAGAAATGGAGAGAAAACACGAGGAGGAAAGATCCTGAAATTGTAACTCACCCAAAAATCAATCATCTGTGGTATCCTTCCCCCTTCACAGCAGGGTCCCTCTAGGTGCTCTCACCCTGATGGAATCCAACGTGCCAGATGATTTGTCTTGGAGGATAAACAGAGAGGATGATGATAGAAAGTCAAGTGTGCACCTGAGTGTTGTAGTGATGACAGTTACAATGCCCAAAGTTGTTGAGCCCATCAAATACCAATTCCAACATTGTAAGAAGCAATTAATTAGAAACTCTCTCATAGCCAGAATTTAATGTTATTCCTTTTAAAGTATATGCTGTACATTTTATGGAACAAAAGAAAATATATGGAATTTTTTATGTACATCACACAAATGACAAGATTTACATAATCAGAGAGAAATCTCAAATAGTTTAACCATATAGAGACTAGCTGGATACAGGATATGTACACACACATTCATAGGATGCAAACAAGATCTGTTACATTAAAAATAATGTACTGTGTCAAAATTAACACACTGCTAAATATTTATATAGGCTGCTCTCTGATGTGTATAAGTTACGAAATTAACAACCATTTTCCAGCCATGACAGGGACAACAATAAGGCTGGTATTGTCTAGATGTTGTCCAAGCTGAATGTTATCCTATCCGCTCACTGGCACCAAATCACACAAGAGAAACTGGTGAGATCCAGACAGGAGATGGGAACAGCATGGGAGACCACGTGGGAGCAACAGCACAGAAACAGAAGAACAAGTGAGGGAATCTGACAGAAACCTCTCTCCACACTCACTCCAGAACGTTATTGGTTCAAGCCTCACATCCAGAGACCTGAGGCCATACTCCAGGCTGACACGTGTAGTACAGTGCCGAGGGAGTGCTGCACTGTCAGAGGGACTGGCCTGTGAGCGAATCATGACCATTCTTAGATGGATGTAAAAATCTCTCTTTCAATGAAGAGCATGGGACTCCTCCCCAGTGAGTGTGCCAATAGTTATATTACCAAAACCATGCCAGACAAAACAAACCAGCATCGCCTCCAATCCTGACAATAACACAATCAAAGTTTAACCCTGGGAGCTGCAGGGTCTAAGACATATGTCTGGATGTGAGCTGTCTCTGCATAAAGCTGTTTGCAGTGCAACTCACTCACTTCAACATATTATTCTCAATTAAAGGGAGTAAATTCAATTGCTAGTTTCTATTGTCGGGTAACATCCTGAAACCTTATCCTGTTTTCCTCCACAGATACTGCCAGGCCTCACTGAGTATCTCCAGCATTTTCACTTCCAAGTTTGAATTCCCAGCATCCACAGTATTTTGCTTTTGTGATCTCAGTGAAAGCCTCACCTAAATATTTTACATTTTAGGGACATTTTAAGTTTGGCTTTAGATTTGTCCTGAAGGCTCCAGGAATTGGAAGATTAATCTTTGGGACAATGTTAGAAGCAAAACAACCCAAGAAGAAGATTATATCCTCTTAACAGCAACCGTTTATGCCGAACACTTTGTTAAAAGTTAAGAGATGAGAAAATATTGCTTGACTTTAGAATCAAGTGGTTAAAGGGTCAGATTTCCCTGATGAGCTTTGGGAAACTGATGTTGGAAAGAGGAGAGTGGGACTGCAGGATGATTGGAGGTTCATGTGATGAACCATCCAGAAATCCATTTTATGGGATTAAGCCTTGTCTGGATCCAGGTGGAGAGATGCAGATTCATCTGAAGGTTGAGTTATTTGGTTTCTGAGTTGGGGAATTAGAATCCCTACAATGTGTAAACAGGCCATTTGGCCAGCATGTACACACTGACCCTCTGAAGAGTAACCCGCTCAGACCCATTCCCCCACTACTCTATATTTACCCCTGAATAATGCATCAATACTACACATCCCTGAACACAATGGGCAATTTAGCATGGCCAATTCACCTAATCTGCACATCTTTGGACTGTGGGAAGAAATTGGAACACCCAGAGGAAACCCACGCAGACACGGGGAGAATGTGCAAACTCCACACAGACAGTTGCCCGAGGCTGGAATCGAACCTGGGTCCCTGGTACCACGAGGCAGTAGTGCTAACCACTGAGCCACTGTGCTGCCTTGACATCAGAGAGGATACCTGGGAAGAAGGTCTCCAGCCATCGAAGGGGTGTACACGGTGGCTGTGAGGACACAGCACAGATCACTCCTTCATTAAGGACAATATCCATCATCACAAACACAAGCATTCCCAGGTTCAGGAACGTCATATTTTCTGGGCAAGACCTAGTTCTGTTAAATTCATTTTCTCCCCATCTGGAGATGGAATCATTGTGACCAGACTCTAACAACAAATCCACTATCGAGCCAGACATGAGGAGGGGTAAAGCCCCAGTGGGGTTGGGGCAGAGATTTGGAAACACTGGTCTCTCGTGAGCAGGTCCCACACACCACATCGTACTCTGTCTATCCCAAATCGTAATGATATGGGAGAGATCTTTCAAGTTACACACGAGTGAATCAATATTATAAAACCATGTGAAATAGGAACAGGCACAGTGATTGGGTGGTTAGCACCACTGCCTCACAGTGCCAAGTTCAATCCCAGCCTCAGGCGACTGTCTGTGTGGAGTTTGCACACTCTCCCCGTGTCTGCGTGGGTTTCCTCCGGATGCTCCGGTTTCCTCCTACAATCCAAATGTGCAGAGTCGGCTGTGCTAAATTGCCCATAGTGTTCAGGGATTTGTAGGTTAGGTGCATTAGTCAGGGGTAAACGTAGAGTAGTAGGGGAATGGGTCTGGGTGGGTTACTCTTCGGAGGGTCAGTGTGGACTTGTTGGGCTGAAGGATCTATTTCCTCAATGTAAGGATTATATGAATTGGCCATTTGGACCCTTATACCATTCAATAGGATGGTGGCTAATCCAACATTCCTCAGGTCCACTTTCCTGCATTTTCCCTGTAACCCTCAATTCTCCAATTGATTATCCTCTCCCCATCACCTCCTGAGGGACTACAGACTGAGATGTCATTTCCCCAGATTAGTTGAGAATGTGCCATCTTCAAATCCAGGCGACATACTCTGCATGAGGTGGGACATTTTCTGGTGGATGTGGAGAAGATGTTTCCAACAGTAGGAGAGACTAGGACCCGAGGGCACAGCCTCAGGGTGAAGGGACAACCCTTTAGGACTGAGATGAGGAGGAATTTCTTCAGCCAGAGGGTGGGGAATCATTGTTGCAGAGTGCTGTGGAGGCCAAGTCACTGAGTGTGTTTAAGACAGAGATAGATTGGTTCTCCATTAGTAAAGGGATCAAGGTTATAGGAAGAAGGCAGGAGAATGGGGTAGAGAAACAGACCGGCAGTGATCGAATGGCGGAGCAGACTCGATGGGCCAAATGGTCTAATTCTATTCCTATATCTTAGGGTCTTATGATTGGTTGGCCAGGATTGGATAACAATCCTGAGTGCGAACTGAACAAGGTGGCAATATGATTTGAGGATTTCCAAATTCCAGTTAAGATTTAGAAAACCCAAACTCTGTCAGCTACTGAAGGGAATCAGGAATCGCACAATGGTCCCAACAGAAATGGGTTACTCACCAAGGTCCTTTAGGCAGTACCTTCCAAACCCACGACCACTTCCATCTAGAAGGACAAGGGCAGCAGATACATGGGAACACCCACCCCCTGCAAGATCCCCTCCAAACCACTCCCCACCCTGACTTGGAAATATATCGCCGTTCCTTCAGTGTCGCTGGGTCAGAATCCTGGAATTCCCACCCAAAGGGCATTGTGGGTCAAACCACAGCACATGGACTGCAGCAGGTCAAGAAGGCAGCTCACCCCCACCTTCTCAAGGGGCAACTAGGGACGGGCAATAAATACTGACCCAGCCAGTGACGCCAAAAATCACGTGAATGCACAAGTTATAGATTGGATCCAGGACAAAAACACTGCGGTGAATGAAATTCTCCTGATCTTAGAGAAAGTGAGCACTGCAGATGCTGGAGATCAGAGCTGAAAAATGTGTTGCTGGAAAAGCGCAGCAGGTCAGGCAGCATCCGAGGAGCAGGAGAATCGACGTTTCGGGCATAATTCCTTCTTCAAGAATCTGGATACGGTGATTCCTGAAGAAGGGCTTATGCCCGAAACATCGATTCTCCTTCTCCTCGGATGCTGCCTGACCTGCTGCGCTTTTCCAGCAACACATTTTTCAGCTCTCCTGATCTTCTTGACATACTTTCAATTTGTGACTTCAAATTCCATTTTGTCAAATTATGAAAGTGAATTAAATAAATCTCATGATTTGTGGCTGGAATCAAAATAAAACGAGCTGAGGTGGTGCTAGATGCTGATCAGCACAAAACCCAGCAGCTGGTCACTGAGAACATTCGGGGCATTAATCAGTTTTAGCCAAACTGACTTCTTTTAACTTCATGAAGACCTGCATGTATAAAGCTCCCAACACAAATTCATGACGATCCAATTTGTGTCACAGCCCAAAATGAAGTGTTTTTTTAAAAAGTAGTTGCACTTGTAAATAGGAAACATTGTAGCCATTTTTAACACAGCAAGATCCCAAACACAGCAAGGTGATAATGACTGGATTAGCTGTTTCAGTGGAACTGGCTGGGGAATAAACAGGGAACTGAAAATAATTCTGCTGCTTGATATTAAATAGTCAAAAATACACAACTGACAGTGCTGCACTCCCTCACCACTGACCCCCCGACAGTGCGGCACTCCCTCATCACTGACCCTCCGACAGTGCGGCACTCCCTCAGCACTGACCCTCCGACAGTGCGGCACTCCCTCAGCACTGACCCTCCGACAGTGTTGCACTCCCTCAGCACTGACCCTCCGACAGTGTGGCACTCCCTCACCACTGACCCCCCGTCAGTGCGGCACTCCCTCAGCACTGACCCTCCGACAGTGCGGCACTTCCTCAGCCCTGAAACAGACAGGCTTGTGTTTCTGCAGTGAGACTTGAATCCATGCCTTATGCCCCTCGGTGTGGAGATTGTGGAAGACATTCTCTGTGACAGCTGGGGCTCACTGCGGGATCACTGTGGCCAGCAAGTAATTGCTGAGGTGAGTGGGAAGTGAAACCTTTTCACAGATACTCAGGCTTGCTGAGAGAGTGGCTTTGACTACATTCCTAAACAAAAAAAAACCTATATCTTGGAGTTATTGTTCATGTGAGCGTCGCTGGTTGGGATCAGCATTTAATACCCATCCCTAACTGAGGAGCCTTGGTGATTGAGCTCTCTGATCAATCTCTCCCTATCCTGCCTTACTTTTTTTTCGTATAGTCTGAGAAATTTGAGATATGCTTGCTTTCCTAAAAAGGAAAATAAGCCACACATTTAAAATGATGTGAGAGGGTGAACGTTTGCTGGCTTATTTACACATTTCATAGACAACATGTCGCCATCAGTATCCAGTAAATAACCTTCAGTCTACATGGAGAAGTGCCACTTGGAGGAGTCATAGCTCAGGCAGTGAAATGGAGTCTCGCCCGTGGTTCAGAGGGAACAAAGGGCTTTTAATCGCCCTACACATCCACGCAGAGTAACAGGAGAAGTGACAATAAGGAACACAGTAGCTGGACACCCTTCGATGTGAGATTCACACGGTGTGGCTGGGACAGTGGCCTGAGGTTAAAGTTTGGGTAGTTGGGTCTGGCCATCTTGAATCTGTCATCTCTCAGCAGCTTTGGCACCAAAGGGTTAATTACATTCAGGCCAGCCATTCCTAATGAGGTCAAGGTGCAGACATCCTGCAATGGGCTTGAATGGAACGGTGCGTCTCTGTCCTGGCTCCATGTCCACCCCCTGCTCCCATTCACCTGTAGTTTCCACAGGCAGCCCTTACAGCTGGGTCAGTGTTCTGAATGTTCAGTTCACAGGCCGGGCTGTCCGACCAGTTCTGGGAAAGCGGTGCACCTTGATGTGTTTGGAAAGGTGGTCACTGCGAGCAAACCTCTTCTCACAGATAGCACACTGGTACGGCTTGACTCCAGAGTGCGATCTCCTGTGTCTGGAGAGTTCATCTGACCTTGAGAACCTGAAATAAAATACCAACAAATTAAGCCGTCATTCACCACTAACATCTCAATAGCCAACCATGTCCACTTGCCATGGCCCCGTTTCACCCCAGTCCTCACTTGAAGCTGCAGGGTTCAGTCTCTAAGGTCACTGAGTGTTAAAGGCTCCGATTATGAGGACAAATTGCAAAGATTAGTTTTGTAATCCCTCAACCCAAACAACCTGAGTGAGTGACCTGTCTGAGCTGTTTCAGATGATCAAAGGCGTCTAGTGGGTGCGATGGCAAGAGATGAACTCCGAGTTGGTTCAGGCAGTCCACCCAAGCTGGGGGGGGGGGGGGGGGGGGATGCTTGAAAATTCAAGCCATGCTATTCAACCGTGATGTTAGGAAACACAGAACTCACAGAAACATAAAAATTAAGAACAACAGTTTTTTTTTTGTTTGTTGGGCCAAGGGATTAAAGAACCTGTGCAGATTAATGGAATCTAAAAGCAGAGCAGTGAGCTGTGTCAGAACGATAACTGAGGGGCCCTCATTCACTGTCCTTCCAGACGAAACCGAGGTGGGGAAGGAGGGAGGGCTGCAGAGACTGACAGGGGCTGTGAGAAATTCAAGAACTGCCACTTGGTTCGCCTACAGCATCACAAACAGAGGGGCCGAATGGCCTCCTGTTACATACTTGGAGTAATGGGATTTAATTTTAACACAGTAAGGACTGAGGGGGTACCCAGATGGGAAGAGTGAAACTGACAGAGAGGACAGCACCAACCGTGGGGGGATTGACAATAAATGCCAAAATAAATAACAGATTTTAATCAAAGCATGTTTTTATGAATTTTAAATATTATAATTTGCCCACAAACGTTCAGTTGCTATGTACACTGTCTCCAGATGTGATTCCTGTTCCTTTTTACCATCTTTACTTTGGTCATTTCATCTCTCCTGCCTCCTCATTTATTCTGACCTTCTCTCTTGACCTATCCCTGGTCTTGCTTCAGACCCTCATAAACCTTTAATCTGCCCTCAAAAACACAAACATACAAGCTAGGAATTAAATTCTTCCTTGAATAAGGTGAACAAACTATACACAGTCCTCCCGATGTGATCTCCCTAGTGCCATGTATAACTAAAATATAATCTCTTTATTTTCACATTCAGTTTGCCTTGTTTCCCTTCCCATCCCCTCACCCTCCCTTCCGCTCCTCCCAGCCACCAATC
>NC_057727.1:1328551-1364219 GCF_004010195.1 Chiloscyllium plagiosum
CCCAGTCCTGAAGAAGGGGTACATCTGAAACATTGACTTCTCCACCTCCTGATGCTGCCTGGCTTGCTGTGTTCTTCCAGCCTCCTGCCTGCCTACTGGTGATAAATGTTAACATTCTGTTAGTTTCTGGATGACTTGCTGCACCTGTGTACCAACCTTCATGATTCATGGACCAGAAGGCCCTGATCTCCCTGCAGCTCAGTAACCTCTCCCCATTTAGATAATATGCCTCTTTTTAAATTCTTCTTTAATCCTCAATTAACCCCTAGATTCCTCAATTGAAATCACCAGAACAGATTACCAGGGCATCATGATGCTGTTGCGTGTGGGATCATGCTGTGCACAGATTCACTGATGAGTTTTCTACAGCTGAGACCACACTTCCTGTGGCAGTGAATCCCGCCCACTCCCCACTCTCTGGGCGAAGACATTTCCCCTCAGCTCAGTCCCAATGGCTCACCAATCTCCTGAGACTGTGATCCCAGGTTCTGGGCTTCCCGGTCATCAGGAACACCCTTCTTGTATTTGCCTTGTGTGGTCCTTCTAGAATTTCCTGCATTTTTATGATTTATTCCCTCTGTGTATTGACCAATTTCTGTCTCAATTACTGACCCTGGGAGAGACTCCAACAGGCTGGTAAATTTCTGTGGGAGGGTTTCTCACCCACTCTCTATTCTCAGTCTCAGACATTTCATTTCCTATCTACGGACCTCTTGTTCCTGACCCTCAACGACTGGGAATTATTGACTTCTATCTGTCCTCCTGAAACATTTCCATCATATCATCCTGCAAGCGGTGTTATTCTGAATAGAAAGATCTGATTTTTCATTTATTCAATCTTTATTCAATCATTCATTGTAATTGTTTTTTTGTAATTGTTCTCGATCTGTCAAAGTACGGAACCAGTCAGAATTCTGAATTTTCCAACCACACCATGCAATGGGAAGACTAAAGTGGAAAATCTCCCAAGTGAAGCTGGGAAGACGTGCATTTTAATCACACACTTTTCAATGTCAACACATTCAGAAATCCTTCATGGCCAGTGAAATGTGGGCATTATTATAATGTCGGAAACATGGCAGCCAATTTACACACAGCAAGATCCCACAAACAGTGACAATATAACTGAGCAGCTCATTGACTTCAGTGACGCTGTTCAGACATTGCATGTTCTTTGAGCTCATGCTAATGTAATCTTTAATTTAAGATCTAGGAGGAAGTTGGGATTAAATCTCTTTGATTAAATCTCATCTTTTACCAGAGCTTTAATTCACAATTTGTCATTTTTGGTGAAGTCAGTGGGCACTCCCTCAACTCTGTCAATTGTTGTAAAAACCCATCTGGTTCACTAATACCCTTTAGGGAAGGAGATCTGCCGTCCTCACCTGGTCTGGCCCATATGTGACTCCAGGCCCACAGCAAGTTGGTTCCTAATTGCCCTCTGGCGACACCCATGAATGGATAAATACAAAGGTCAAAGAGGATCAGGCTGTTCTGCTTAGTTTTCTGGCCAATCTTTTAGCTCCAGTCAATACCCACAGGTTATCTGGGGCAGCACGGTGGCTCAGTGGTTAGCACTGCTGCCTCACAGCACTAGGGACCCAGGTTCAATTCCCGCCTCAGGCGACTGTCTGTGTGGAGTTTGCACATTCTCCCCGTGTTGTGTGGGTTTCCTCCGGGTGCTCCGGTTTCCTCCCACAGTCCAAAGGTGTGCAGGTTAGGTGAATTGGTCATGCTAAGTTACCCGTAGTGTTAGGAGCGTTAGTCAAAGGGAAATGGGTCTGGGGTGGGTTACTCTTCAGAGGGTGGGTGTGGACTTGTTGGGCTGAAGGGCCTGTTTCCAGACTGTAGGGAATCTAATCTGCTCCTGGTCCTGTTGTTGTTTATGAAGGACGAGATCAGTGTCAATTACTTTATTTATTACGAAATGCTCCGAGGTGTCATGAGGTGGTGAAAGATGTGACAGAAATTCTTATTTATAACAGAATTTTCAAACTGACCTCCATCCACACCCAGGCCAAGTGCAGGCAAATGGCTTCTCTCCTGTATGTCTCCTTAAATGAGCTTTCAGATGGCTGCTCTTGGTGTACATCTTGGTGCAGCCGGGGAAGGTGCACTTGTGCATTTTCAGAAGTTCTGCTGGGGTCCCTTTTGGAAACTTGTGGCCCAGGAGGAGGGCACCTTGGCCCTGGGAGCCTTCCACAGCTCCAGCCGTGGGCTTAGCGGCTACAGGAACCGGCGCGATCCTCACGTACTGACGGGAGCAGTTCAGACTGGAGGACTGCACAAACTGAGGCACCAGGGTAAAGGTTTGCCCCTGAATGTTGACAAGGAGTTGGGCAACCTTCAGGTCAGTTCGAGGGTGTGGGTGACCCTCACTGCCCTGCTCCTGCTTCACAGGCTGCAGCTGAAGAAGGACAGGGATGGCTCCGCCAGGTGTCAATGCCTGTTCAGTATTCCTCACATCTTTCATTTCCGACTTGGCTTGCATTGAGATCACTTTGCCCTGCAGCATGATGGAGGAGCCCGGATCATCACTTATCCCCTCGGTCACTTCACTTTTGGGTTCATCCTTTGAATCCACCTCCATGTTCTCCTCAAGGAATTCTTCAATTTCCTCCAGGGTTGGCTGGAATGGCCGCAACGCATCCCCCTCTGCCCCAAAGCTGGGAAATTCCACAGCTTCCTCCTTGATGACGGGATGGCCAGCCTTCTGGTCCCAAGCCGGAGTTGGGAAGCTCCTCATGGAAGCCTGGGAAAGCAGGTAATCGATGATACTGTCTCCACTGTGGCTGCTGGAGGAGCTCCGGGAGCCAGAGTTCAGCACCAAGGAGTCAGGGCTGGAGCAGGAGCAGGAACTGGAGCAGTCACTATCATCCTCAGACACAGGAGACGGTAACATCCGGTAACTGCAGCTCTCCATCATCTTACCGCCATGGTAACCCAGCGGCAGGAAGTGGCTCTTATTGGACAGCAGGTGATCCACCATGGCTACCTGTAGAGTGATGTAGATCAATGATGGACCAATGAGATCACCCACTATCTGGGCTCACATCCACAGGAAACCAACTGGACCCAGCGCCTAATAAACAAAAGAAGATTTATATTTACATTTCAACTACACAACAGGATCCCACTTGAAATACACAAACCTATTTCACATTGTTTATGTTCACTAAGGGCAGGGACAGCACGGGGTTAGATACAGAGTAAAGCTCCCTCTACACTGTCCCCCATCAAACACTCCCAGGACAGGGACAGCATGGGGCTAGATACAGAGTAAAGCTCCCTCTGCACTGTCCCCATCAAACACTCCTAGGACAGGGACAGCACGGGGTTAGATACAGAGTAAAGCTCCCTCTGCACTGTCCCCATCAAACACTCCCAGGACAGGGACAGCATGGGGCTAGGTACAGAGTAAAGCTCCCTCTGCACTGTCCCCATCAAACACTCCCAGGACAGGGACAGCACAGGCTCACTATGTGAAGTGCTCTGAGGAATTCACCTATTGCACACGTCCTGCCTCAGTCTGTATCTGATCTGCTCGGTGTCAGCTGACTGCAGCAAGGAGAATGTGAATCATTTGCACAGTGCCATAAAAAGCCCAGTGACAGGGGACGGGACCTGTCCCCACAGCACACCAGAGTCAAAGTCACAAGATGTGAGTCTCAGTGTGATCAGATCCTAACCACAGTGTTTTGTGTTTGTTCATTGTTCATTCTCTTCCTTGACCTTCTCACTGTCCACTATACTGTGTTTCTGGCTGAACTGAAGCTCTGGATACCTACAGGCTATTCAGCAGTGGAGGGACTCACAGGTCAAACAGATTTAAGGTGATTGGCAAAGAACTGAAAGTGAGGTGCAGGGAAGCGATCTGATCAGGTTACTGTGTTGTTGGGAAAGGTGGCGGAAACAGAAAGACTCCCAAAAGGGAACTGAATATTAGGCTGGAAAAAAGGAAAATCTTAGAGAGTCCATACAAGGCTTTGATCTGCAGCTTGATCATTGTCATTATAGCCAGGCTGTAAAAACAGGGGAGTGCAGGACTCCTGCTCAGAGCTCGATGCTGTAGCTCAGATGGGGTCAAATATTCAATAGTTTAACATGGAGGCTCTTGTGATGAAGAATATTTTGATAATGAAATGGTGGGAGGGGTCAGTGACAGGGGGAGAGTGCACACAGGGCTGTGGGAGGGGTCAGTGACAGGGGGAGAGTGTACACAGGGCTGTGGGAGGGGTCAGTGACCGGGGGAGAGTGTACACAGGGCTGTGGGAGGGGCCAGTGACAGGGGGAGAATGTACACAGGGCTGTGGGAGGGGTCAGTGACCGGGGGAGAAGTGTACACGGGGCTGGGGGAGGGGTCAGTGACCGGGGGAGAGTGTACACAGGGCTGTGGGAGGGGTCAGTGACAGGGGGAGAGTGTACACAGGGCTGTGGGAGGGGTCAGTGACAGGGGGAGAGCACTGGAGGCAGTCTCTGACCCTCCTGCTGAGATTCTCTGCTCCTTCCTCTCAAAGGGTTTGGATTTTGATTCATAAAACCTTGGGTCCTCTCTTTATCCAAGGCCTGATGTTGTTTTTTTCAGTCACCTTGCCAGCCCCATATCTCCCGTCAATATGGCAGCCCATGCATGTTGAAATTCCAGCTGGGATCCATTGTCTGCAGTCCTCCTGTTGGCCCAGATAGTGGCCACTGTGTTCTCTCCCCAGGTGGACTGGGACCAGGCACAGCACACTGTGTAACTTGAGAATTCCTGCTTCTTTAATACAATCCGGTGGTGAGGATATGACTGACTAGGCCACCTGGAAACTAAAATTCAAATGAGCAGCTGGTGCCTCAAAGCTCCTTCCTGAGACATTTTGAAATTCTGTTGTAATGGAGGGAACGTACACAGCACGCTCCCACAAACAGTCACGAGGTAATGACTCAGGGATCTGCTTTGGCGATGTTGACTGTCTCACAATATCCTGAACTCCCTTCTCCTCTGCAGGATGGTACCTTGGATCTTACACATTGAGCTGGGGGGTGACATTTCATCTGAGGAGCAGATCTTCTGACTGAGTGCAGTACTCCCTCACTGTCACTAGACCGTCAGCACGGTGCTCAGGCCTTGGAGGGGGACTTGATCCAGAACCTTCCAACCCATCGGCACAATATCACTGAGTGGGGTCTGGTTCTGGGGAACATGTCAGTCAGACAGACTGAGCAGCAATCTCAGTAGCTTCATTGTTCACAGTCCTGGTGTGAAATATTTAGAAGTTTTGTTTTCAATGGTCTACCCTCAATTGGTCTATCACGCGTCTGATCTCTTCTTTCCCAAAAGGTTGCACAAGAGGGGAAAACTACTCAGTGACTGTAAGATATAGGATTAGGCCATTCAGCCCATTGACTCTGCTCCGTCATTCGATCATGGCCAAATTGTTTCTTAACCCCATTCTCCAGCCTTCTCCCTGTAACCCTTGACCCCCTTGTAGTCAGGAACCTATTGATCTCTGTTTTAAGTACACTCAGTGGCCTGGTTTTCAGGGCCCTCTGTCACAATCAGTGCCTCAGAGTCAAAGAGAAGTTGTTATCCAGTTAATAATGTGGAATCTGAGAGAGTACTGGGGCTGGGGGCTGGGTACGGTGAGAGGCTGTGTCAGGGTCTAATGAATATCGGTAAGTTTCTGGCCTCAACTGTCATGTATTTGCACCCTGCCGAGAAGGTTGGACCTTGCACAGCTCTGAAACCTTCCCGGCATTTAAAAACTGTCCATAAACATTAGTTAAAAGGTTGTAAAAGTCATAGAGTCCAAACCAAGATCATCAACGGTCCAATGTTAGACTTTAGAGAAATGCATCCTGAGCTGACCACGCCCTCACTCTCCCCTTCCTTCTCTCTCTCTCTATTGTCTCACTCTCTCTCTCCCTGCTCTCTCTCTCTCTCCCTGACACTCTCCACTTCTCCTCTCCCTTCCTCATCGTTCTTTCTCCTCTTTCTGTCTCAGAGTGTGGTTGTGGTCCTCACTCTTACCAGGGGAATTGTGAAAGTGCGAAAGGTATCAGTTCCAGACCGTTCCTTCTGATCCAGGCCTCATCAACTGACTGACTCTACCTGACATCTCCAGATAACATCAAAATGCAGCACAATCTATCACAAACACTAGGTCCCCTTAACAACTGAACACAAGTTTCAACAATGCAGTTAATTTTGATTCTCTACTTAGTGCCTCACGTTTAGTGCATTAAAAGCTAAAGTAAGATTAGACTACTTACAATGTGGAAACAGGCCCTTCAGCCCAACAAGTCCACACCGACCCTCCGAAGAGCAACCCATCCAAGCCCCTGCATTTACCCCTTCACCTAACACTACAGGCAATTTAGCACAGCCAATTTACCTAACCTGCACATTTTTGGACTGTGGGAGAAAACTGGAGCACCCGGAGGAAACCCACACAGACATGGGGAGAACGTGTAAACTCCGCATAGACAGTTGCCTGAGGCGGGAATTGAACTGTCATGCAGCAGTACTAACCACTGGGCCACTGTGCCACCCACAAGTGATGTGTTATTTTTTACATGGCAGTGTGGAATCAGCTTTTCAACTCCAGTAAAGGAATTGTGTGAGAAAGAGAAATAATGAGAATTTCAATGTTCTATCTTGGCTTGGTTTTCATCTTTTCTTCCACAAGCATGCATACTTTCCACTGCTGGCCCAGACATGCACCATCTATTGTAGCCACTATCTCAAATAGCATCTTCCAATCCCATGACCTCAATCACCCAGATTAAGATGTGCACCAGAGACCTGCGAACACTACACCTACACATTTCCTTTCAAATCAGACATGACCCTGACTTGGAAGTGTATCATCATTGTTTTGCATTGAAAATTCCTGGAAGTGTCTCTCTAACAGCACCACAACCATCCCTAAATCTCAAGAACAACAATAATTCAAGAAGGCAGCTCTCCAATGCATTAGGGATGGGGAAAAATGTTAGCCTTGACAGTGCCACATGCATGCAGTCAAAGAATAATTTTAAAAAGAAATTTTAGTATCTGAAAACCTGTATATTTACTGCAGGGTGAGCAGATAAATGGATATTGAAATGACTTGCATTCTTTAGGAACTGTTTGTAAACCAGAAACTCTCACAAGTAATATAAAAGGAAAATATACATACCTCATGTTATTCTACACAGGATTACATCAGTGTAATTTAAATAAGCATTGTTTTTTTGTAAAGCTTCAGACAATGACATTGTTTGAGAACTCCAAAAGAAAACACAGTGATGGAAAAAAAAATCACAGCGACAGATTTAAAACCTGTCACCGTGTTGGAACGAGACAAAGCTATTTGTAGCAAATGCATGCCCCAAATCTGCCACACAATCTCACTTCATTGCTCCCACATGCGAGGCACAGATGTCATTTTGACTTGTGTGGTTTGTGTTTATTTTAATTTTAATTCTTTTAAATACAGATTTTATTTTCAATGTTGAACACCACCTTTTATATTTTATGTAATGTAGGAATTTATGGCAGTCAGGATTTTGTGAGTCAGAGGACATTACAATTATTTGCCAAGGATTGTTTGTGTGAGATATTCACTCAGAGGCAAAATTTTATTGGCTGTGCATAAATCATCCAGTATCATTCACTGTCACTTCCACCACCTCCAGCATGGTGCTACCATCAAACCAATACTGCTCCTTACACATTGAGATTCAGACTGGAGTATCTCAGGCAGTGGGTGACTGCACAATCATTGCCCCCAAGCCTGTTTTGTCTTTAGCTCTATCATTAAGTTAAATTCTTCAACTGCTCATGTATGCTAACTCTATTATTTACACTTGTATATATTAGATTATCAAATATATCTGTCTAGTGCAGTGTCCATTCTAGATGGGTGCCTTTTCTCTTACTTACATCAGAATCATGATTTACTTGAATCTCACAAGTAGCCTTCTAGGGAAGTTCAGGGCGTGTAACAGCTGTCCTTTTCACCTTCTCCCTTCACACTGCCTGAAGTCTGTAACACTTCCTCCAAGTGAACAATAATTTGCCTCAACTTCTTTAAATATATTTTATTGTACGGCCACTCACGACGTGGACTCCTTAGCACTGGGAAGCTAAGTGCAGGCTACTTTGTGGAAAAGTTTAATTCTATCCACAAGCTTCCAGCAACCTGTTGGTTCAGTTCTCCACCTTGCTTCCATTTTGACAAAGAACGACAGGGCATAGATTTAAACTGATGCGCAAAAAAACGTGATCTGAAAAAAACACAACATGTAGTTAGGTTCTGGAAGGCACTACCTGGAAATGTAGTGGAGGCAGGTTCAATTGTGACATTCAAGAGGGGCACTGAATAGTTAATTTGATAGAAATGGTGTGCAGGCATAAGGCACACTGGTGAATGATGCCCAGATAAAGACACAGTGCAGGCACGATGCACCGAATAGCTTCCCTCTGCACCACAACAATTTAGTGTCTCTGTGATAATTTTATATCATAACCTCTGCTCCCTCTTCATTTTTTAAACAGTATTTTTCTCTGCTCTCTTGTCTCTTTCACTTTAATTTTACTGATTTAACTTTAACTGATTTAAGACCCAGCTGTGCACACCTCCTCAAGACACAACCTATTCCATTCTAACGCAGTTTGAATTTGCAACATGAAATGCTTTGTCATTTAATCACTCTACTCTCCAGTAATCACAGACCTTACCTTTTATTCTTTATCCCACCTTCACTTGCTCTAAACTTTATTGTATTTCCAATGTTGAAAGGGTCGCGGACGTGAAATGTTAACTCTGTTTCTCTCTCTCCACAGATGCTGTTGGATCATTGTAGATTCCTTGTTTATATCCCAGGCTGTATGTTCGGAAGCTGTCTACCTGCCTGCATTGTGGGAATATCTTCGCTCCACACACTACATTGCTGTGTTTTAAAAAGTCAGTTCAGACTGTGAAGGACAATATCGCACTTACAATACAGGCTGACTTTTCTAAGAGTGGGTGTGATTTTTTTAAATGATAAGATTAGACAAGGTGATTATATCTCCCGGAATTAAACAACCTCACACACCTCATTCACACGTTACAAATAGCAACATGAGCAACAATACTTTCCATTCTACCCAGTAACATCAGGAAAAAGAAAAATATCTGGTCAGATCATGTGACTGTGAGAGAAAGTTTGTTCAGTGAAATGTTCAGAGGCACCAGCAGCTCTTTTCAAAGTTCCTTCATTTTGACCAAAACAATGACTCACTCCAGACTGAGGGGATATACCAGTCGGATTCTGAATTGGCAATAACTGATTGTAACCTCCGATTACAGCTGCAGAAGTAATTCCACTGATATTTTACTGAACAGCTCATTCCTCTCACTTTTTTGCTCCCCTACCTTCCCTGTCTCTCTCTCTCCCATTCCGATCTCTCTCTCTCTCTCTCTCTTCCCTTCCCTGTACCTGTCTGTCTCTCTGTCTCTGTCTCTCTCTCTCTCTCTCTGTTCCCCAAACTGGCCCCATATCAGTTTGACCGACAGTAACCCTCCCAACTCCATTTCCCCAGCCAGGACTGTCAGTTGGAGCCAAACTCGGCAAATTCACCGACAGTGCAGGGGTGGGAGGGCGTGAGAAATGAAGAAGACGGGGAAGGAAAGGAATAATTCCAAGGCGCACAAAAGTTTCTGAAACACTGAGAGAAAGTGACAGCATTCAGAAAGTGAACTGTCACTGATCAGAGAAAATGTCAAAACAGAAACTCCACTGGGGACCATGGGTCACTTTGCAAAATCAAAGCGAGTTGCATGAACAGTGGGCTGTGACCTACCTGAAGCAATGTGTCATTGAAGCCGGCTCTAGCTGTCGCTTGTGTGTACAGTGTTAGAGGATTCACTCTGTCCACATGTGACTGCAGACTGAGCTCTCTCATTGCTCAAGAAAACACAAGGCACTACATGGGGGAGGCTCGCCTAATGACCCTACTCTCATTGGTCTGGCATCCTACGTGGGGGCTGGTCCACACAACCTTTCAAAACATTCTTCTTTCATGTTTAGTTTGCAACAGAGAGAAAGAAAGAATAATCAGAATATACTGGCTCAGCTGTAGACAGCTTGTGACTCATAACTCCCAGGAATTGTGTGCGTTCTTTGCTGACAGCTCCCACTCTCCAAGTTCAGCTCAGAATGAGTGCTTCCCATTCCTCTCTGATGTGATCAGCCATTCACAGCCTCTGTACAAGGAGACCATCAGGGAATGCTGTGTCTGTGTGTGTGTGTGAGAGAGAGAGAGACTCTATACATGTGTGTGCATCTGTGTTTCTCTATATGTGTCTGTGTGTCTTTATGTGTGTGTGTGTCTTTATACATGTGTGTGCAGCTGTGTGTCTCTGTTTGTGAGAGCGTGTGTGTGTCTGTGTGTTTATGTGTGTGTCTGTGTGTTTATGTGTGTGTATATATTTACTCTGCTACTGCTGGATTCCATCTGACAGTGGCTAGGGGGAAACAGGAAATTATCCATGAGAAGGTACTTTGGCATTCATTCAATAACAGAAAGTACTGGTAAGGTTCAGTAGGTCTGCAAAGTCTGTGGGGAGACAGAAACACTTTCGAGCCTAGTTGGTTGTACATCCTCTGTGTGTGTGCCCATCACAGATATTGCCAGAACTCCAGAATTAACTGACTTGTGTCTATAAGAACTTCGGCTCACCCCAGGGTTGGAACCTATTTTGAAAGTAATTATTGGCAAGGCCAGAATTTATTGCCCATCCCCAATTACTCCTGTCCAGAGAAATCCAAATTGATCCAAACAAAAAGAGCTCTGAAGTAGGGTCTCTGGACTTGAAAGATGATGGGAATCTGACTGAAATGGTGGTCGATGCAGGAACTCTCAAAATATTTAAGATGTTTTTAGATGAGCATTTGAAATGCCAAGAGCATACAAGGCAACTATAAGACCATAAGGTATAGGAGCAGACTTAGGCCATTCGGCCCATCGAGTATGCTCCACTATTCCATCATGGCTGATACATTTCTCAACTCCATTCTTCTGCCTTCTCCCTGTAACCCTCAATCCTGTTACTAATCAGGAGCTTGTCTGTCTGTGTCTTAAAGACACTCAGTGACTGGGCCTCCACAGCCCTCTGTGGCAATGGGTTCCACAGATTCCCCACCGTCTGGCTGGAGAAATTCCTCCTCATGTACAGGCCAAATACTGGAAAATGGGGTTAGAATTGATGGATATTTGATGACCAGTGAAGACACAATGGGTCGACAGCTCTGTTTGTTGTAAAAATGCGAATCTTGGATTCTGTGGTAAGTAATGCTTCTGTCTGAGCTGTGGCTGGCTGGAAGGTGAGAGATTGGGAACAGGCTACAGTTTCCTCATTGTATCTGAGCTTCCAGTTAGGAACTGGAGTGGGATTGGTATCAGTACACCTGATAGGCTGAGACTGACACTGGTCAGGAGAGTGTGGAGGATCAGATTTTACTTGATCCTCATTCCAAAACTAATCATTCCCAACAAATCCCTTCTGTCCCTCTGATTGGTAACTCCTGATCTGTGGCAATTGCAAGACTTTCACAACATAAACATTTGATTACTTAAAATGTTATTAGGAATGAATCTGATATTGATCCTTTCAAACAAGTGTGTATTTAATGATCTTGTACTCTCTGTCACTCACACTCATTCTCTCCTGAGATATCTCCCAGGGGTCACTGATCCCTTCCACCTGTATTGGACAAACTCCCCTGCACTCTGATTTTTCTGTAACATCTTCATCCCCAGTGTTTCAAGACATCAAACACAAAGTGCTGGAGAAATTCAGCAGGTCTGGCAGCGCCTGTGAAGAGAGTAACAGAGTTAATGTTTTGACCCTTCTTTGAAACATTGATGTCACAAGGAATTAAGGGCTACGGGGAGAATGCGGGTAAGTGGAGTTGAAATGCCCATCAGCCATGATTGAATGGGGAGTGGACTCGATGGGCCGAATGGCCTTACTTCCGCTCCTATGTCTTATGGTCTTATGGTCTTATGGAAACATGAGTTTTTCTGACCTTACACAGCCAGGGACCTGGGTTCGATTCCAGCCTCGGTCAGTGTGGAGTTTGTACATTCTCCCCGTGTCTGCGTGGGTTTCCTCCGGGTGCTCTGGTTTCCTCCCACAGTCCAAAGATGTGCAGGTCAGGGTGGATTGGCCATATTTGATTGCTTCAGGGATGTATAGGCTGGATAGCATTGGTAAATGTGGGGTGACAGAGATAGGGTAGGGGTCTGCATGGGATGCTCTTTGGAGAGTCAGTGCAGACTCAATGGGCCAAATGGCCTCTTTCGACACTGTAGGGATTCTATGACTTCTTGTTCTCTACATTAAAAGTGGGGACAATTCTTTCCCTTCTGAAGATTAGAACAGAGTCCATTCAACTCTGGACCCCACCAGTCAGGAAGGAGAGATTGGCTTTAGAAAGGGAGCCGGGCTGATTCATCAGAATAATCCCAGGGCTGAGAGACTTAACTTACAAAGACAGATTACACAGTTCGGCCTGTATCCTCTTGAGTATCAAAGATTAATGACTGAACTGATCAACAAGTTCAGAGAGAGATTAATGCAGTCAGTAACGTTGATTGGGAGAAATTAATTCTTCTCAAGTAGGGGAACAGAAGTTTCAGGGGTGAGGAGTTGCTGTCATGCTGAATCAGTTAGTTCATGTGTTTGCTGGCAGTGCTTGAAGGGTAAGGGTTCAAGACCCACAGCAGATACTTGAGTACAATTTCCCGACTGAAAGCAGTATAGATGGCATTCTGCATTCTTGGAGGTTCGGTCAGACGAGAAATTAAACTGAGGAACTGCCTGCTCTCTCTCTCTCTCTCTCTCTGTGAGGGGGATATAAGAGGAGATTTCTGTAAAATGGTCATAGACGTTTACTTGTAGTTAGCTACTATTTGTTTGGAATAACTAGTCATACAGAAACCTGGCTGTTACTAGGATAGAAATGCTGTGCAGGCATATGGGGAAAGGCATGAGATTGGCACTCATGGGATAGAACAGGCATGGTGGGCTGAATAGACTCCTTCTGTAATGTAACAATTTTGTGATTGTGTGATTCTAAAGAACATCAGTTGGGCTTTCAATCTGGCAGCTTTGTGATTATTTTTATTGAGTTTTGCAACTCGAGGGAATTTGCACTGACAATCTCTGGGTTAGTTGTTGAGTAATAAAGTAATAGTTAGTAATAATTTACACGACCCTGTCTAATTGATTGGTATTATTTATCGAATCTCTCTGGTACATTTTTAAAGTTCGTTCTTACTCAGACTATATTAGCTCAAGAATGTCAATCTGAGACACATAATCACTTCTTGGATCAGAACTTTCACAACTGCCTTGAGAAAATATTGTTAAAGCCTGCCAAAAATATATCAATTAATATTGGTCTACTTTAGAATAAAGGTGGCATTAATTTGCCATCCTCTAGTTGGCTTGTCATAGTGAGGATGGTGTTTTTCATCTTGGGTCCTTTTGAGGCTGATCGAGATGGAGCAATACAACTTAGTATCCTCATAAATTGTTTCCACAGGCAGTTCACCACCAACCGCATTGGTGTGGGCTGTTGGGTCACCTATAGGCCCAGACCGGGTAAAGACAGCAGATTTCCCTCCCTGATTGTGATGTGCAAAAGAAGCAAGGACGATTTGAGAAAAACCTTTTTCACTCAGTGATTCACTTGGAATGCATTGCCTGGAAATGTAGTGCAGTAGTCCCTCAGTACTGACCCTCTGACAGTGCAGCACTCCCTCAGCACTGACCTTCCAACAGTGCAGCGCTCCCTCAGTACTGACCCTCCGACAGTGCCGCACTCCCTCAGCACTGACCCTCCGACAATGCCTGCTCCCTCAGCACTGACCCTCTGACAGTGCAGCACTCCCTCAGCACTGACCCTCTGACAGTGCAGCATTCCCTCAGCGCTGACCCTCCGACATTGCAGCATTCCCTCAGCGCTGACCCTCCGACAGTGCAGCATTCCCTCAGTGCTGACCCTCCGACAGTGCAGCATTCCCTCATCGCTGACCCTCCGACAGTGCAGCACTCCTTCAGTACTGACCCTCTGCAAGTGCAGCATTCTCTCAGCACTGACCCTCCGACCAGCATTCTCTCAGCACTGACCCTCCGACAGTGCAGCATTCCCTCAGCACTGACCCTCCGACAGTGCAGCACTCCCTCAGTACTGACCCTCTGACAGTGCAGCGCTCCTTCAGCACTGACCCTCCGACAATACAGTGCTCCCTCAGCACTGACCCTCCAACAGTGCAGCTCTCCCTCAGCGTTGAGAGTGTGGTATTGGAAAAGCACAACAGGTGAGGCAGCATCCAAGAAGCTGGAGAATTGATGTTTCGGGCATAAGCTTTTCATCAGGAATCCCTCAGCACTGACCCTCCAATGGTGCTGCTCCGCTTCAGCACTGACCCTCTGACAGTGCGGCATTCCCTCCATACTGACACTCTGACAGTGTGGCACTCACTCAGTATGACCCTCCCAGCCTCTTTTCTCTACTCCATCAAACATTCCCAGGACAGGGACAGCACGGGGTTAGATACAGAGTAAGGCTCCCTTTACATTGACCCCATCAAACACTCCCAGGACAGAGACAGCACAGGGTTAGGTATCGAGTAAAATCCCTCCACTATGTCTCCATTCAACACTCCCACGGAAGATTAGACATAAATTTCATTCTGCACATCCCAACCAGATGACAATTTTGATATGATAAATCAAACTGAGTGAATCTGCTTGTAACTGATAAATAGAAGGAAATGTTTTGTCTGATTGGATGTCAAGTTTGAAAACCTCATGCAATATGTTTCTCAGATTGCCATTGTAATTATTTATACCACCATGTTGTATTATCTCCCGTGGCAATGACATTCCATTCATGCCCTAACTTGTCCGTCAGAGTTAGCGTTATTCAATAACTCAGACAACACTCGCTGCAAACATCAAACACTGGTGCAGTCCCCGGGGAGCAATTCAGCTTCTTCCGAAGTCCTTCCTGAGGAAGCTGTTATATCTCTGGCCAAGTCTGAAACAATGGGACAAGGACAGGCAAAGTCCTAGAGTGAACACCAATTGGCAAAGGAAACATAAACATGCATTTCTGTGTCAGCTTTTACAATCTCAGTCAATGGACCTACAATTTCCATATGGGAAATGGAACAACCAATGTGTGCACAGTCAGATCCCACAGTGTAAATGATAACTTGTTTCTCTGTCACTGATAGTTCAGGGATAATGTCGAAGGATCAGCGCTGAGGGAATGCTGCACTGTCGGAGGGTCAGTGCTGAGGGAGTGCCATACTGTTGGAGGGTCAATATGAGGGGGTGTGGCACTGTCGGAGAGTCAGTGCTGAGGGAGTGCCACACTGTCAGGGGGTCAGTACAGAGGGAGTGCCACACTGTCGGAGGGTTAGTGCTGAGGGAGTGCTGCACTGTCGGAGGGTTAGTGATGAGGGAGCGCTGCACTGTCAGAGGATGAGAGCTGAGGGAGTGCCGCACTGTCGGAGGGTCAGTACTGAGGGAATTCGGAGGATCAGTACTGAGGGAGTGCGGCACTGTCAGAGGGTCAGCACTGAGGGAGTGTCACACTGTCGGAGTGTCAGTGCTGAGGGAGTGCTGCGCTGTCGGCAGGTCAGTGCTGAAGGAGTGCCGCACTGTCGGAGGGTCAGTGCTGAGGGAGCGCTGCACTGTTGGAGGGTCAGTGCTGAGGGAGTGCTGCACTGTCAGAGATTGAGTGCTGAGGGAGTGCCGCACTGTCGGAGGGTCAGTGCTGAGGGAGTGCCACACTGTCGGAGGGTCAGTGCTGAGGGAGCGCCACACTGTCAGAGGGTCAGTACTGAGGGAGTGTCACACTGTCAGAGGGTCAGTGCTGAGGGAGTGCCGCACTGTCAGAGGGTCAGTGCGGAGGGAGTGCGGCACTGTCGGAGGGTCAGTGCTGAGGGAGTGCGGCACTGTCAGAGGGTCAGTACTGAGGGAGTGCGGCACTGTCAGATGGTCAGTACTGAGGGACTACTGCACTGTTGGAGGGTCAGTGCTGATGGAATGCCGCACTGTCAGAGGGTCAGTGCTGAGGGAGTCCAGCACTGTCGGAGGGTCAGTACTAAAGGAGCGCTGCACTGTTGGAGGGTCAGTGCTGAGGGAACGGGCATTGTCGGAGGGTCAGTGCTGAGTGAGTAAGGCACTATCGGAGGGTCAGTGCTGAGGGAATGCCGCACTGTCGGAGGGTCAGTGCTGAGGGAACGGGCATTGTCGAAGGGTCAGTGCTGAGGGAGTGCAGCACTGTCGGAGCGTCAGTGCTGAGGGAATGCCGCACTGTCGGAGGGTCAGTGCTGAGGGAGCGCCGCACTGTCAGAGGGTCAGTGCTGAGGGAGCACCGCACTGTCAGAGGGTTAGTGCTGACGGAGCACTGCACTGTCGGAGGGTCAGTGCTGAGGGAGTGCCGCACTGTCAGAGGGTCAGTGCTGAGGGAGCGCCGCACTGTCGGAGAGTCAGTGCTGAGGGAGCACCGCACTGTCGGAGGGTCAGTGCTGAAGGAGCGCTGCACTGTTGGAGGGTCATTGCTGAGGGAGCGCTGCACTGTCGGATGGTCAGTACCGAGGAAGTGTCACACTGTCAGAGGGTCACTGCTGAGGGAATGCGGCACAGTCAGAGGGTTAGTACTGAGGGAGTACTGCACTGTCGGAGGGTCAGTGCTGAGGGAGTGCCGCACTGTCAGAGGGTCAGTGCTGCGTGAGTGCTGCACTGTCGGAGGGTCAGTACTGAGAGACTGCCGCACTGTCAGAGGGTCAGTGCTGAGTGAGCGCTGCACTGTCGGAGGGTCAGTGCTGAGGGAGTGCTGTACTGTCAGAGGGTTAGTGCTGACGGAGAACTGCACTGTCGGAGGGTCAGTGCTGAGGGAGTGCCGCACTGTCGGAGGATCAGTGCTGAGGGAGTGCCACACTGTCGGAGGGTCAGTGCTGAGGGAGTGCGGCACTGTCGGAGGTTCAGTACTGAGGGAGTGTCACACTGTCGGAGTGTCAGTGCTGAGGGAGTGCTGCATTGTCGGAGGGTCAGTGCTGAGGGAGCGCTGCACTGTCGGATGGTCAGTACTGAGGAAGTGTCACACTGTCAGAGGGTCAGTGCTGAGGGAATGCGGCACAGTCAGAGGGTTAGTGCTGAGGGAGTGCTGCACTGTCAGAGGGTCAGTGCTGAGGGAGTGCTGCACTGTCAGACGGTCAGTGCTGAGGGAGTGCGGCACTGTCAGATGGTCAGTACTGAGGGAGTGCCGCACTGTCGGAGGTCAGTACTGAGGGACTACTGCACTGTTGGAGGGTCAGGCTGAGGGAGTGCGGCACTGTCAGATGGTCAGTACTGAGGGAGTGCCGCACTGTCGGAGGTCAGTACTGAGGGACTACTGCACTGTTGGAGGGTCAGTGCTGAGGGAGTGCGGCACTGTCAGATGGTCAGTACTGAGGGAGTGCCGCACTGTCGGATGTCAGTACTGAGGGAGTGCTGTACTGTCAGAGGGTTAGTGCCGACGGAGCACTGCACTGTCGGAGGGTCAGTGCTGAGGGAGTGCTGTACTGTCAGAGGGTTAATGCTGAGCGTGCGCTGCACTGTCGGAGGGTCAGTGCTGAGGTAATGCTGCACTGTCAGAGTGTCAGTCCTGTGGGAGTGCCGCACTGTCAGAGGGTCAGTGCTGAGGTAGTGCTGCACTGTCAGAGGATCAGTGCTGAGGGAATGCTGCCCTGTTGCAGGGTCAATGCGGAGGGAGTGCGGCACTGTCGGAGGGTCAGTGCTGAGGTAATGCTGCACTGTCAGAGGGTCAGTGCTGAGGGAATGCTGCCCTGTTGCAGGGTCAGTGCTGAGGGAGTGCGGCACTGTCGGAGGGTCAGTCCTGAGGGAGTGTCGCACTGTCAGAGGGTCAGTGCTGAGGGCGTGCTGCACTGTCGCAGGGTCAGTGCTGAGGGAGTGCCGCACTGTCAGAGGGACCATCTTATTGATGAAATATTATGTTGAGATGGCTCCCATATATCCTGCAGTCGCTATTGGAAGAGGGATGTAATTATTCCAGTGCTTTGATCAATTATTTATCATTGTAAGACATCCTGTTTGGCTTCATTGCTGTTTTGGGAGCTTACTGTGCATAAGGTCGCTTGATGTTAAAATGTGCCACTATTTCACAATTACCTGGTAGGTTGTTAGGTACCTGGGAGCTCCTGTGCTGGTGGAGATTACAGGATGCAATAGTTTCACTCTTGTACAATCTGATTGTGACAGTCAGTTTGCAGACATTTCTCTTGATTGGCATGTTACCAGAGTTTTACTGTGGCATCCTGAATTGGTCAGAGAAAGTAAAGCCGATGGGATGCAGAGGAGTGTGGGGAGTTGAATATTCTGGCTCAGTGACTAACGGTCATGGTGAATGGATTTGTTTGCCAAATGGAAAACAGCTTCCCATAGTGTTTCACAGGGCTCACAGTGTCAGGTCCCTTGCTGTTTTAGGTATGTTTTAATGATTTAGATTTAAACATAGAAGGCATGACTGGAAAATTTGTAGACAACACAAAAAATAGTGTAGCTTGTCGAGTGAAGAGGGTGTTACCAACTGCTTGGTTGAGTGGCTGGAAACATGGCAAATGTAATTCAATCTAGAAGTGTGAGGTTATACATGAATAAAGACAAAAATGAATCAATTTCACAATAAACAGAAGGGGATTGAGAGGGGTAGAGGAAATCATGTACCTTGGAGTACATGCCCATGGGTCACTGAAGGTAACAGGACACATAGACAAGTGGTAAAGAAGACACATGAGTGATTTGCTTCATTGGGCAAGGTACTGAATACACACGCAGGAATGTAATGCGAGAACTACATGAGCCACTGGTCAGGCCACCGCTGGAGGTTTGTCTACTGCATGGTCACCACATTACAGGAAGGAGGTAATTGTGATGGAGAATGTACAGAGGAGTTTTACAAGAATGTTATCAGAGTTTGAAAATTGCAGCAGTGAAGAAAGATTGGATAGACTGGGGTTTCCCTTAGACTGGAGGAGGCTGAAGGCGTCTTAATTGAGGAATACAAAATAATGAGTGGCTTGGACAGAATGGACAGGGTAGACCTGTTTCCTCCAGCAGAGAGGTCAGTCACTGTATTCCTGATGAAGGGCTTTTGCCCGAAACGTTGATTTTCCTGCTCCTTGGATGCTGTCTGACCTGCTTTTCCAGCACCACTCTGATCTAGTTACTGGGACACAGGTTTACAGAAGGATTTGTAGGAGGATGAGAGGAGACATGAGGAAAAGAGTTTTCACCCAGACAGTGGTGGGTGTCAGTTTGGTGTCTGAGGCAGAAACATCTGTCTCAATCTGCACTTGAAGTGCTGTTTCCTGCAAGGCTATACAGACCAGGTACTAGGTAAGAATGAGTGACTAGTTTATTTCAGGACTTTGACCCAGCAACAATGTAGGAACGGCGATATATTTCCCAGTCAGGACGGTGAGTGGTTTGAAGGGGAACTTGCAGGGGGCAGTGATCCCATGTATCTGCTGCCCTTGTCCTTCTCCATGGAAGTGGTTGTGGGTTTGGAAGGTGCTAAGGATCTCTGGTAAATTTCTGCAATGCAGAATGTACTTGGTACACACTGCTGCTACTGAGCATTGGTGGTGGATGGTGTCAAGCTTCCTGACTGCTGTTAGAGCTGTACCCATCCGGGCAAGTGAGGAGTATTCCATCAGACTCCTGACTTGTGTCTTGTAGATGGTGGGCAAGTTTTAGGGAGTGAAGTGGTGAGTTTCTCGCTGTACGATTCCAAGCCTCTGATCTGCTCTTGATGACAGTGTTTATATGGTGAGTCCAGTTCAGTTTCTGGTCACTGACCAGAAACAAAGGCTGAGTGGCAGACATTGTCTACATGGTCTTTAGCAAGGCTTTTGTCAAGTTCCAGAACGGTAGACTGGTTAGTAAGGTTAGATCACATGGGATGCAGGGAGACATAGCCAATTGGACACAAAATTGACTTGATGGTAGAAGACAGGGGTGTGGTGGAGTGTTGCTATTCAGACTGGAGGCCTGTGACCAGTGGTGTGCCACAGAGATTAGTTCTGGGTCCATTGTTGTTTGTCATTTATATCAACAACTTGGATGAAAATATAGGAAGTATGGTTCGTAAGTTTGCAGACTAAACTAAATTGGTGGTAACAGCGGACTATGAAGAAGTTTATCTAAGATAAAACTCTTGATCAGAGGGGCTTCTAGGCCAAGAAGTGGCAGATGGAGTTTAGACAGATGCGAGGTGCTGCAATTTGGTAAGACAGACCAGGTAGGACTGAAACAGTTAATGGGAGGCCCTGGAGAGCATTGTTGGATAGAGGTAGTTAGGGATGCAGGTGCATAGTTCCTTGAAAGTGACTTGGCTGGTCGACAGGGTGGTGAAGGCATTTGCATACTTGCCTTCATCAGTCAGATCATTGGGTATAGGACTTGGGACGTAATGTTGCAGCTGTGCAGGATATTGGTGAGGCCACTTTTAGATCATTGCATACAATTCTGGTCGCCCAGCTATAGGAAGGATGTTGTTTAACTAGAAAGGGCATAAAAACTTTGCAAGGATGTTGCTGGGACTGGAGGGTTTGAGTTATGAGGAGAGGCTGGACTTTTTCTGAGATTAGATTACTTACAGTGTGGAAACAGACCCTTCGGCCCAACAAGTCCACACCGACCCTCCAAAGAGCAACCCACCCAGACCCATTCCCCTACATTTACCCCTTCACCTAACACTATGGGCAATTTAGCATGGCCAATTCACCTGACCTGCACATCTTTGGACTGTGGGAGGAAACCGGAGCACCCGGAGGAAACCCACACAGACACGAGGAGAAACCCACGCAAACTCCACACAGGATTGAACCCGGGTCTCTGGCGCTGTGAGGCAACAGTGCTAACCACTGTGCCACCCCATAAGGTCACTCTATAAGGTCACCCCTCAGCCTCTTAGATAAACTTCTCTGGAGACTAAGCGGCTGAGGGGTGACCTTATAGAATTTTAGAAAATCATGAGGGGCAGAGATGGGGTGAATAGCCAAGATCTTTTTTCAAGTGTAGGAGATTCCAAAACTAGATTTAAGATGAGAGGGGAAAGATTGAAAAAGGACCTAAGGGGCAACTTTTTCACACAGGGTAGTGCATGCATGGAATGAGCTGCCAGAGGAAGTGGTAGAAGTGGATGCATTTAAAAGACAGGTACATGAATAGAAAGAGTTTAGAGGGACATGGGCTAAACACAGGCAAATGGGACTAGTTCAGTTTAGGATACTTGGTCAGCATGGACGAGTTGGACCATGCTGTAAGACTGTATGCCACTGGTAACCCACCAGATGTTGATTAGATAAAAATTCAGTGATGGTAATTCTATCACTGGTTGACAAGGGCTGATGATTAAGATTCTCACTTGTTGATGATTATTATCTGAATTTGGGGTGTAAAACATACTCTCCACTTCTCAGCCAAAGCATAAATGTTGTCTTAGTTTTGTTGCATATGGACACAGACTGCCTCAGTATCTGAGGATTCACGAATGGTGCTAAGAATTATGCAGTCATCTCTAAACGTCCCTGCTTTAGACCTTATGAAGGTCATTGATGAAGCAGCTGAAGGTGGTTTGGCCAAGGACACTAGCCTGAGGATCTCCTGCAGCAATACCCCAGAACTGAGATGACTGACCTCCAACAATTGTAACCATTTTCCTTTATGCTTGGTGTGACTTCAGCCAGAGGGGAGGTTTCCTCCAATTTCCATTGGCTTCACTTCTGTCAATGGTGCTTCTTGATTCCATACTTGGTAGAATATGGCCTCGATGCCACATCACCTCTGATGCTCCAATCAAGGCTGCAAAAATCAGGAGCTGAATGGTCTTCATGCAACCCAGACTCAGCAGATTAGCAGTGAGTTAATGCAGCTTGATAAAATTTGATTCCCTGCCAAACAAACCTTGCCTTAAAAATATTCAATGATTCACTTCTACCATCATCCGAGGCACAGCTCAAAAGTCACACACATCCCTAAGAAAAACAAAATTCTCATCTCTGTCCTAAAAAAGTGAACCCTAATTTTAAAACAATACCCACCCTCCCCCAACCTCATTCAAGATCCACAAAAGGAAACATTCTTTCCACGTCCACCTTGTCAAGGCCACTCAGGATCCTGTATGCTTCAATCAAGTCACCCCTTGCTTTACTAAACTCCAGAGGAAACAAATGCAGTCTTAGATTAGATTACTTACAGTGGGGAAACAGGCCCTTCAGCCCAACAAGTCCATACCGACCTGCCAAAGCGCAACCCACCCAGACCCATTCCCCTACACTTACCCCGTCACCTAACACTACGGGCAATTTAGCATGGCCAATTCACCTGACCTGCACATCTTTGGATTGTGGGAGGAAACCGGAGCACCCGGAGGAAACCCACGCAGACATGGGGAGAATGTGCAAACTCCACACAGTCAGTCGCCTGAGGCGGAAATTGAACCCGGGTCTCTGGCGCTGTGAGGCCGCAGTGCTAACCACTGTGCCACCGTGCCACCCAATATTTCCTCATAAAACAATCCACTCGTTCTAAGTAATAATCTCATTGACTGCCTCTGAACCATCTACAGTGTATTTACATCCTTCCCTAAATAAGGAGACCAAAACTGCACAGTATTGAAGATACGTTCTCACCAATGCCTTATATAGCTGCAGCATAACATCTTTACTTACACATTCAATTCCTTTTGTAATAAATGGCAGCATCCTATTAGTCTTAATTACTTGCTGTAGCTGTAGTCTTTTTTTTCTACGATACACGCATAAGAAAATCAAAATATTTCTGTATCTTCTGCAGTCATGGTGCAGACTGATTTGCATGTTGGGGTGCATCAATCACAAAAACGTAAGTATGCAAGTACAGCACTCAGTATTTAGTGCTGGCACTTGTGATCCTGAGAACTGTCACCACATCCTTACCACTCTTTCAGCAATTAGTTGTGGGATTGCTTAATTCTGTCTATCATATGCTGTAACCTGTATTATATTTTAACCACATTGGCACCTTACAATGCTCTCCTATACTCCTCACTGAACCAGCCTGATGGTAATGATAAGAGTGGGAGACATGCCAAGCATTGAGCTGACAGTAGAATTCTGGAGCTCTGATGGCTCACAGTGCCTCCTGGATGCCATGGTTTGAGTTGCTGGATGTGTTTGAATCTCTCCCCCATTTCACAGAGTGGTCATGACACACATGATGGAGCATATGCTCAGTGTAAAAATGCAATGGTCTCCACAAGGAGATACTGATGTCACTATTACCAGTACTGCCAAGAACAGATGCATCTGGAAAAGGTCGACTGGTGAGGCTGTTGTAAACCGGGGCGGCACAGTGGCTTAATGTTTATCACTGCTGCCTCACAGCGCCAGGGACCCAGGTTCAAATCGTACCTCGGGCGACTGACTGTGTGGAGTTTGCACGTTCTCCCCGTGTCTGCGTGGGTTTCCTCCGGGTGCTCCAGTTTCCTCCCACAATCCAAAAATGTGCAGGTTAGGTGAATTGGCCTTGTTAAATTGCCCGTAGTGTTCAGGGATGTGCAGGTTAGGTGCATTGGTCAGGGGTAAATGTAGAGCAATGGGGAATAGGTTGGGCGGGATACTCTTCGCAGGTCAGCGTGGACTTGTTGGGCTGAAGGGCCTATTTCCACACTGTAGGAATTCTATATTCTGTATAAACTAGGTTTTATTCTGGTGTCAGTTCTCCTTCCACTTATCACAGCCACAGTTTAACAGCTATGTCCTCCAGGGCTTGGCCAGCTCAGTCAGTAATGGTGCCGTTATCGGTTTCTCGGTTATGGAGACACAAGTTCACCAAATGTACACTCCTCAATCCTTCTAACACTGCCTCACCTCTCCTTCATTGTCTATAGCTCTCCAAAAGTACCTCCACATTCTTTCTATCTTTGACAGTTCTTCACTCTCTCTGACAATGTGTGCATCGTTCACAGCTATGCATTCAAATCCTTCATCAACCTGGACTGAGAAGTAAGAGAACAGTCAAACGGCCACATGCCAACTTATCTTTTTTGTCGGGCCAATTTTCACAGAAATACAGTTGGAAGTTTGGTGACACCTACTGGTCCATTAGAAAATGACAGACATTAACTGCAGAGTGAATGAAAAACGTGCACTTTTATAGTATTTTCACCACTTCAAGATACCCCAAAGTTTGAGGGAAAGTAAAGTACTCTTTAATGACAAGTAATGTTATAAAAAAGGAAATGCAGCAGCGAATCTGTGCACAGAAAGATCCCACTAATTGCAATAAGACCAATGACTAGACAGTCTGTTTTCAGTGATGTTGGTCAAGTGATCTACAACATTAGACAAAAGGCACGAGATTAATTACCAGAGATTTAAGAGTAGGACAGACTCCCTCACATTCTGAACACGGTGGGATTCACTCTCACAGTCAATGACTAAAGCCAAACCACTGTCCACATTCAAGGTCTGGACCAAATGGGAGGGGAATGAAGGAAAAGGAATTGAAAAACAATGGGAAGAAGGTGGGTAAATGGGATTGGGGTCTGTTTGCTCACATTGAGAATAAAGGCTGACAAAGAATTGGAAGGCCCAAATGGAATCTGCATTCTAAACTCGTACCATGCAGGAGGAGCTGGTATCCTGAGTTTGGCGGCTGAGGCAAATTGTTGACCAATATTGAGGGAACTGTACTCAACATTAACTATGAAGTAACTGACTTAACCTGTGTCCCATAATCCAGCATGAAAAACCTTCAAGCAGCAGAGAACTAGACACAGTATACAAGAAACTCTTGTGATGATTTGGCCTCACTGACAAATTTTAGAATATCATGACTATAATGCTTTAAATGCATTTACTATTTTGATAACAAGTTAATATATTGTTACTATTAGTGATTGAACACTGTCACAGGATACCAGGTAGCTGGATCTAAGCAGCTGTACTTCTCATTCTGAGTAAGCTGCTAACTCATGTCTCACACACGGTGGCTGAAGGGTAGCAGGTTATTGGTGTGGGTTAATGTCCAAATGCGGTCTCTTTAAATTGTAAGGACCACAATCCCAGTGAGGAAATTCTTTTTACACCACTTGCCTTCACAATCTTTCTGAAGTTTATAATTTGCCTCATCTCTGGTATATTGCAAAATATACAGAATGAAATGTAAAACACAAAGAATATATCCCAGTACTGCAGTGGACTTGTGGATCATTGACAGAATCATGCTGTCCTTTTGTGTTCTCAGCAAGGATCCTGGCTTTAATGAAACTTTATTGCTGGAACAGCACAGCGGGTCAGGCAGCATCCAGGGAACAGGAGATTCGACGTTTCGGGCACAGGCCCTTCTTCAGGAATGAGCAGAGAGTGTTCAGCAGGAGAAGATAAAAGGTAGGGAGGAGGGACTTGGAGGAGGGGAGTTGGAAATGTGATAGGTAGAAAGAGGTCAAGGTGAGGGTGATAGGTCGGAGTAGGATGGAGGCGGAGAGGACAAGAAGAAGACTGCAGGTCAGGAAGCCCGGCACCGCCTTCCTGACCTGCAGTCTTCTTCTTGACCTCTCCGCCTCCACCCTACTCCGACCTATCACCCTCACCTTGACCTCTTTCCACCTATCACATTCCCAACTCCCCTCCTCCAAGTCCCTCCTCCCTACCTTTTATCTTCTCCTGCTGAACACTCTCTGCTCATTCCTGAAGAAGGGCCTGTGCCCGAAACGTCGAATCTCCTGTTCCCTGGATGCTGCCTGACCTGCTGTGCTGTTCCAGCAATAAAGTTTCAACTTTGATCTCCAGCATCTGCAGACCTCACTTTCTCCTGGCTTTAATGGTCTTGTGGCTACAAGAATCATTACAAGCCTATAGTATCCAATCTGTCCCATTTAGTTGCATTCTACATTGACATAGGAAATGTGAAAAGGGGAAATAATTAGTGTAACTGAAGAACAGAATCAGGGAAGAGGAGTGTGGAAGGACTGTGGCAGGTACAGAGACACTCAGAATGTTGGTAATGGGATTCTCACATTTTCACACTGATGCTACACCGTTACCACAGTCACTATGGCAAACGGGCTCACAAAACCCCGCCCTTAATGAAGTGTGGAACTCACACTCGCCTTTCTGAGATATCATTTTTAAAAATCACACAACACCATGTTATAGACCAACAGGTTTATTTGGAAGTACTAGCTTTCGGAGCGCTGCTCCTTCATCAGGTAGCTGAAAGCTAGTGCTTCTAAACAAACCTGTTGGACTATAACCTAGTGTTGTGCGATTTTTAACTTTATCCACCCCATGTCCAATACCGGCTCCTCCACATCATTTTTGAGATATGTACAAGGTAAAACAGTATGCTGTAGCAACCAGAAACTCAAAAGAAGGCATTCACAAACTGCAGGTGGACCGAGTCAGTTCAGGTGTTCTGTATTGCAAGACAGAGTGTATATTTAATGCTATAATAAATAAAACTTTTCATATAAATAGTACAAAAATCAAAATATCAACCATATTGATTTGTTTAGCTAGGTTGGAACCCTCCTGCGTTTTGTTCTGAAACCCCTGGGCAGTTGTCGGACAGTATCCTTCGACAGTACTGCTTTCACCATGTCCTCTCTCAGCTCCTCAAAATGATGGTAATGTTTCTGGACCTTTGTGGGAACAGCTCTCCAGTGGTTTCGCCGTTTTGAGTACATCCTGTGATATCTGAGAGAAAGAGAGAGGCACTTAGTCAACAGACAGAATGCCCTTTGACACTGCCCATGAACAGGGAGCAATCCTTGATGAACACAATGGCTAATGAAGGTGCTGCCCACTGACCAGAGACAGCTATGGACCGTAATATTTACACTAAACAAGAGCCAAGCAAAAACCATTTCCAAGAAGAAGGAATTAACCTTCTCCCTTTGACATTCAATGGCATTGCCATCACTGAATCACCCAATTGGACTAGCCATGTCACAGGGTGGGGAATCCTGCAGTGAATAGCTCACCTTCTGTCCCACCAATACCTGTGCGCCATCTACAAGGCACAGAGTCAGGAGTGTGATGGGATATACTCCACTTGCCTGGATGGGTGTATCCTCAACATTCCTGATGAAGAGCTTATGCTCAAAATGTCAACTCTTCTGCTCCTCAGATGCTGTCTGACCGGCTGTGTTTTTCCACTTTTTGACGCAACTCCAACAACAGTCTAGAAGCTATCAGCACCCAGGACAAAACAGCCCACTTGACTGGCACCACAATTACCATCTTTAACTTTCACTCCCTATACCACCAAAGATTGGTAGCAGCACTCTACGAGATGCACTGCAAAAACTCACCCAGCCCTTGTGATAGCACCTTCCAAACCAGAGAACCTTACCACCTAGAAGGACAAGAAATACCACCACTTACCAATTCCCCTACAAGTTACACACCACTCAGTTTTGGAATTATATGGTTGCTCCTTCAGTGTTGCTGGGTCAAAATGTTGGAATTCCCTCCCTGAACAGCATTTTGGACGTCCCTACATCACAGGGGCTGCAGCGAAGCACGCCATGAATCAACAGTTTCAATATCGGCTTGGATCAAAGGAGCAAAGACTACTACCGGATTGCACTGGTTATACCCAGTTTCCCTCTCTCCTTATTTATTACCTACTTACACAATTTCACCATCAGCATTACGTTGGTATTCACGATCAACATGCGCATTATAATCAATTGCTGCCAGCAAGGTACGCACTTGGTAATCGTCATAGCTACAGGAGAAAACCAATGAAGTAATTAACCAGTCGACTTAGAACAGAGAAGGCAAGTTGGCAATGGAACACTACTGACTGCATACCACACTGATTCATAATTAAGTAAAACGCTCATATTTAAAACCTCTTTGTAAAGTAAGAATGGGAGGGGACATAGTAGTAATTACTGGGCTAGCAACCCAGAGACCAAGGCTAATGGTCTAAGGATACCAGTTCATATTCTATAATGGCAACTAGGAGAATTTCAATTCAATTAATAAATCTGGAATATGGAGCTAGTCTCAGTGATGGTGACTATGAAACTATCAATTGTTGTAATCATCTGGTTCACTAATGCTCTTTAGGGAAGGAAATCTGCTGTCCTTGTCCAACTTGACCTACATGTGACTCCACCCCCACAGCAATGGGTTCAGATCATACCCTTAACAGCCCACTGAAATGACCGAGCAAACCACTCAGATGGAAGGCAATTAGGGAGGGGCAATAAATAGTGGCTTTGCCAGCAACATCCACATTTTGTAAACAAATAAATAAAACATACTTCAATAAGATAAATCTAAAAATCTTAGTTAAAGGAAGAATGCCTCTCATTTCTTGTTTTTTTTTAACCCTTGGAGAGCAGCTGTTATCCTGTACAAATTGCAGATTATCAGAGTTATAGACCTCAGATGAATTTATTTGCAACAATTGGACCAGAGCAGGCCACTTGCTACCAGGCGATGCAGTGGTCATTCACCTCATTATCATTTATAGGATTCTACTTAATTAAAGTACTTGTCATATCTGAATGTAATTGTAATCCAAACTGATTTGTTATACGCCACTGTAAGCAACATACTTTCGTGACGTTGTAAATGCAGCTGGCTCCCTCTTAAGTACAGTACTGGCGGTTACTCATGCAGCTCCTTTATAACATTTATCATCATTCAGTAAATCTGTAAACAAACTTCCATCAGCAGCTTCCGCATTACTGTGTTATTGAATGATGCACAGGGTTAGAACAAGTTTATGGAACCGTTCAGCACAGGAGGTGATTCAGCCCATCGAGCCAGTACTAGCTCTTTGAAAGAGCTACCCAGTCAGCCCCACATCCCCACTCTTTCTCAACAGCCCTGCAGATGTTTCCACTATTGAAAATCACTCAATTTTCAACGGCTGTGTTAAACGTCCCCTTAACCTTCTCTGCTCAAAGAGACCAATTGTTTATTTTAAATATCTCCACATAACCTCACTGATAAATATAAAATTATGAGTATTTAGTTGACTTGTACTTACTCATATGTGAAGTTTTGTGCAGCATACATTTGTATGTAATTGTTAAATGACTCCAGTTCATTGGTTACCCTGAAAGAGTTATTAAAACATTGAACAATGTGAAAAATGTTCTCAACAGTGAACAAGCATACACCATACACTCAAGGATTTCAGCTCACCCACTAAAAAGGCAGTAAAGAAACAAACCTAGCTTGGACAAAATAGTTGAGGTGGGAGGTGAGCCATTTATCGTAGACCACTTCACGAAGAGCGTGATGGGCAGGTGAACCTGCTGTTAGCCACTGCTTGTCCTTGATTTCCTTGTCTGTGAGATGGCCATGCTCACAGGATGCTGTAGTGGAGCCATCACCAAGCTGCCACTCGTGTACGTTCACTGTGTGATGCAGGATGCTGCGCCACCGAGCCTTTAATGACAGGCATTCAGTTCAGATTTTCAAAGACACCATGAGTTCCTCCCCACCCCCTCCTCGCTCCTGAAGGCACTAACCTGTTACTGAGCAACTGATCCCAGGATTCCCCAACATTCCAGAAGCTCAGCTGAACCACAATCCACTGGGGGTTTGTAGGATTATGGAAGTACCCAGCAGCCCTGGAAACAGTGTGTAGGTGATCCTGGGAGTGCCAAGTGTGCACTGATGTGGACTCATTGGAAAGCATTTCATTCACTTTCCATTGTCCCTTATTCCCACCATACCAACTCATGGCAAGTCATGCCTGCACCCCAACACATCACATCTTTTAGCCACCTCTCTCAGTATCCACCATAAATACAGCTCAGAAGCCAAATGGAGATGAACTTAAAATCTATCAAAGAGATCATTTCACAGATTTGCTTCTTTAAATTACACCATGAAAGCCCATTCAAACAATTTTTAAATCTCAGAAAAGATTTACAAGGATGTTGCCAGGGTTGGAGGATTTGAGCTATAGGGAGAGGCTGAACAGGCTGGGGCTGTTTTCCCTGGAGCGTCGGAGGCTGAGGGGTAACCTTATAAAGGTTTACAAAATTATGAGGGGCATGGATAGGATAAATAGACAAAGTCTTTTCCCTGGGGTTGGGGAGTCCAGAACTAGACAGCATAGGTTTAGGGTGAGAGGGGAAAGATATAAAAGGGACCTAGGGGGCAACGTTTTCCACACAGAGGCTGGTACGTGTATGGAATGAGCTGCCAGATGAAGTGGTGGAGGCTGGTACATTTGCAACATTTAAGAGGCATTTGGATGGGTATATGAATAGGAAGGGTTTGGAGGGATATGGGCCGGGTGCTGGCAGGTGGGACTAGATTGGGTTGGGATATCTAGTCGGCATGGACGGGTTGGACCGAAGGGTCTGTTTCCATGCTGTACATCTCTATGACTGTAAGTGCTTAATTTCTTATTAATAAGCTCCTTACCTCAGGTCAAAGCCAGTTAATCCTTTAATAGATTGTTTAACCTATCATTCAAATTGTGAACTCAAACACCCTTCTCTTTGCTGAGATAACTATAGCATTTGGAAATCAGCAAAGCATTCATAAAGCATCCTTGGGGAAATGTCAACAAATAATTATAGAATAAATGCTGGACCATCTGCTCTGTCAATCAAAGTAAGAAAGCAGAGCAGTTTCAATGCTCACTGACTTCCGCAAGCTTTTTTTAAAAAGAGCTGGGAATTTAAACAATCCTTAGATAAGCACATGGATAATTTTGGGATAGTGTAGGGGACGAGCTGAGAATAGTTCATAGGTCGGCACAACATCGAGGGCCGAAGGGCCTGTTCTGCGCTGTATTGTTCTAAATAATTCAAATGAAGATAGTTAAGCAGATCTTATTCACCCTTCCGGTGTGTTTGCATCTCCTCCACCAATTAGTGACCTCCACACTACAGACAAAGGTCCTTTTAACAGTCAAAATGAGATCTGATTGAATACAGTACTGAATCGAAAGAGTCCTGCTGAATCAGTATCTTGTGTGAATCACAGCCTGCCCTCATTCCAATTCCAAATAATACTTCACCCCATTATTTCCATACACTCGTGACTCGCACCATCAAGGTGTTTACATCACCATTACTATGTTGGCAACAGTATATGAAGTGTTTTATGATGTCACTAATCCACGGCTGTAGGTCTGTGTTGTCAATGGAAGCCACTACCTGGAAAACAGGATAAGCATTAGAAAGATGCACAGCTACTAAGAGCTAAGCTCTCTGATCTTTCATATGAAACAGGAAAATAAGAAATTTTGTACAAGAAAAGACTGAAGTTCATTGAATTCACCTATCATCCTGGTAGACAAATGATAGAAGCACAATAGGCTAATACACTGAGAGCTAATGGATATACAGTCATAGAGATGTACAGCACGGAAACAGACCGTTCGGTCCGACTTGTCCATGCCACCCAGATATCTAAATTAATCTAGTCCCATTTGCCAGCATTTGGCCCATGTTCCTCTAAACCCTTCCTATTCATATACCCATCCAGATGCCTTTTAAAGGGGTGGCACAGTGGTTCAGTGGTTAGCACTGCTACCTCACAGCACCAGGGACCCAGGTTCAATTCCCGCCTCAGGCAGGAAGTTTGCACATTCTCCCCGTGTCTGCGTGGGTTTCCTCCGGGTGCTCCGGTTTCCTCCCACAGTCCAAAGATGTGCATGTTAGGTGAATTGGCCATGCTAAATTGCCCGTAGTGTTAGGTAAGGGGTAAATGTAGGGGTATGGGTCTGAGTGGGTTGCTCTTCAGAGGGTCGGTGTGGACTTGTTGGGCCGAAGGACCTGTTTCCACACTGAAGGGAATCTAATCTAAATGCTGTAATTGTACTAACCTTCACCACTTCCCCTGGCAACTCATTCCATACATGCATCACCCTCTGCATGAAAAGGTTGCCCCTTAAGTCCCTTTTATATCTTTCCCCTCTCACCTTAAACCTATGCGCTCTAGTTCTGGACTCCCACACTCCGGGGCAAAGACCTTGTCTATTTACCTTATCGATGCCCCTCAAGATTTTATAAGGTCATCCCCTCAGTCTCCAATGCTCCAGGGAAAACAGCCCCAGCCTATTAAACTCTCCCTATAGCTCAAACCCTCCAATCCTGGCAAATCCCGATAGACTACTCCTCACTAATGTAATTGCCTAATAAGTGTTTAGTATTAATGCGTAAAATAAATGGTACTTTGAAATCCGAAGGAAGTCTTGAGGTTTGTCTTCCTCTCATCTAGCCTGTAAAGAATCCAGGCTCATGGTGTGCCACCAAATCACATGATAAAAGACTACCAGGAAGGTGAAAAGATTCAAAATTTGACTACTTCCTCATCATCATGGGGAAATTAACAAAATGCGACAGGCACCATTCTGGATGCATCCTAAAGTATCGGGAGTGTGGTGCTGGAAAAGCACAACCGGTCAGGCAGCATCCGAGAAGCAGGAGCATTGACGTTTCGAGCATAAGGTCTTCATCAGGAAAGCATCCTACAGTATGCAAACCTGCTCTCAGACAGCACTCATAACAAAACTATTTTGGCAGCATGGTCATATATAACCTCAGTTTGAGTCCCTGGTTTAGAAGATTAAGGGGTGACCTGATTGAGGTGTTTGGCCAATACAGAGGTTTGATAGGGCGGATGTGGAGAAAACTATTCCCTCTACTGGAAGAATGCAGATTAAGAAGTTACATACAATCATATGGATCAGGAGCAGTAATAGTCAATGTAGTCCCTATGTCTGCTCTGTCATTCACTAACATCATGGCTGATTTGGTCGTAAACTCAAATCCATATTCCTGCTTATCCCTGATAATCATTTAACACTTTGCTTAACACAGATCAATCCACACCTGCCTTATAATATTCAAGAGCACTGTTCCACCACATTTTAAGGACAGTGCTCCAAAGACTCATGACCCATGAGAAGAAATCAAAATTGCCTATTCTCAGTTTAAATGGGATACCTCTGACTTTTAAACAGTGGCACCTAATTATAGACTCCTCTATAATTATAGACTCATTTATCTTGTCAAGAGCCTTCAGGATTTTATATGCTTCAATTAAGTTGTCTCTTATTCCTCTAAACTCCAGCAGATATAAGCCTAGTCTCTCCAACCTTTCCTTAGAAAACAATTTGCCCATTCCATTAATATTCTAGTAAAGCTTCTCTGACTAGCCTCCAATACATTTACATCCATCCTTAAATAAGGTGACCAATACTGTGTATAGTACTCCAAACATTGTCTGAAAGTGTCTCAAAAGTGTCTCCTTAAATGTCTACTATTGCATCTCTATTGACCTATCCTTTAAGCTTATTTGCAAATTCACTTTCATCACCTCTGCTTTCATGCCCCCTTAATTGCTCTTATTGAAATTCAAAAATAATCTTGGACCTACTCCTTTCTCCCTCAAACTGAATGTAAAGTTCAATCTTATTATGGCTGCTTACATGTAGGGGTGCCTTCACTTTGAGATCTTTAATTAATCCTCTCTCATTGCACTATACCAGGTCTAGTGTACGCTATTCTGGCTCCAGAACTTGCTGTTCCAAAAAACTGAAAACTGTCCCTTTGGGGCAGCACGGGTGGCTCAGTGGTTAGCACTGCTACCTCACAGCGCCAGGGACCCGGGTTCAATTCCCACCTTGGGCAACTGTCTGTGCGGAGTTTGCACATTCTCCCCGTGTCTGCGTGGGTTTCCTCCGGGTGCTCCGGTTTCCTCCCACAGTCCAAAAATGTGCAGGTCAGGTGAATTGGCCATGCTAAATTACCCATAGTGTTAGGTGAAGGGGTAAATATAGGGGAATGGGTCTGGGTGGATTGCTCTTCGGAGGGTCGGTGTGGACTTGTTGGGCCGAAGGGCCTGTTTCCACACTGTAAGTAATCTAATCTAAAACATTCTATAACTAGATTAAAATCTCCCTTATTTATCGCTATGCTTTTCTGACAAGCTCTCATTATTTCTTCACCCCGTCATGTGGTTATTGACAAGGAGTATGTAATTTACTCCCACAAGTGCCTTCCTTCCTTGAGTATGTTTGATATCTGCCCAAACTGTTCAACATCCTGGTTTCCCGATTTTAGATCATTCTCTCGACTGAGCTGACACCACCTGTAGGTTTCAGTACAAACTAAACTGGACTTGTGCAAAAATAAAATGGAAACTTTCTTCCCCATTAACCCCACATCTGAGTCCTAGGTTAAACTGAATTTGCGAGGTGAATTTATATGCTCTTAAAACAAAAGGCCTATCTGATTAATTTAATGAGGACTAACTTTCAGCAGGCTCAAGCTTGATTTAGTACGTAGAACAGAACAGGCCCTTTGGCCCTCGATGTTGTGCCAGCCTTTTATCTTACTCTAAGATCAGACTAAGCCGAATTGTACTAACTTCCATGTGCCTATCCAAGAGTCACTTAAAAGTCCGTAATGTGTCCGACTCTACTACACCGCTGGCACTGCATTCCATGCATCCCCCACTCCCTGTGTAAAGAACCTACCTCTGACATCTCCCCTAAACCTTCCCCCAATTACCTGAAAATTATGCTCCCTCATAACAGACATTTCCACCATGGGAAAATGGCTCTGGCTATTCGCTATCTCTGCCTCTCATCATCTTGTACATCTTTATCAAGACACCTCTCATCCTTCTTCACTCCAATGAGAAAAGCCCTAGCTCCCTCAACCTTCCTTCAAAAGACATGCCCTCCAGTCCAGGCAGCATCCTGGTAAATCTCCTCTACACCCTCTCTAAAGCTTCCACATCTTTCCTATTATGAGGTGACCAGAACTGAACACAATATTCCAAGTGCGGTCTAACTAGGATTCTATGCAGCTGCAGCATAACCCCGCAGCTCTTAAACTCAATCCCCCTGCTAATGAAAGCCAACACACCATACACCTTCTTAACAATCCTATCAACTTGGGTAGTAATTTTGAAGGATCTATGGACATGGACCCCAAGATCCCTCTTTTCCTCTACACTGCCAAGAATCCTGCCTTTAACCCTGGATTCTGCATTCAAATTCAACCTTCCAAAATGAATCACTTCACACTTTTTCAGGTTGAAGTACATCTGCCACATATCAGCCCAGTTCTGCATCCTGTCAATGTCTTGTCGCCTTCACACCATCCACAACTCCACTAACCTTCGTGTCATCGGCAAACTTACTAACCCACCCTTCCACCTCCTCATCCAAGTCATTTATAAAAATCACAAAGAACAGAGATCCCAGAAGCGATCTCTCCTTGCTTTCAGAAAGATCTCATGGGGAACCTCATCAAGTGTTTTGCTAAAATCCATGTACACCCCATCCACTGCTCTACCTTCAATGTGTTTTGTCACATCCTCAAAGAATTTAATAAGGTTTGTGAGGCATGACCTGTCCCTCACAAAGCCATCCAAGGAACAGGAGAATTGACGTTTCGGGCATAAGCCCTTCTTCAGGAATGAGGAAAGTGTGTCTAGCAGGCTAAGATAAAAGGTGAGGAGGAGGGACTTGGGGGAGGGGCATTGGAAATGCGATAGGTGGAAGGAGGTCAAGGTGAGGGTGATAGGCCGGAGTGGGGTGTGGGCGGAGAGGTCAGGAAGAAGATTGCAGGTTAGGAAGGC
>NC_057727.1:1365156-1378249 GCF_004010195.1 Chiloscyllium plagiosum
GCTGCCTGACCCGCTGCGCTTTTCCAGCAACACATTTTCAGCTCTGATCTCCAGCATCTGCAGCCCTCACTTTCTCCTCACAAAGCTATGCTGACTATCTCTAATCAAACTATGATTTTCCAAGTAATCATAAATCCCATCTCTCAGAATCCTCTCCAATATTTTGCACACCGCAGAGATAAGACTGACTGGTCTGTAATTCCCAGGATTATCCATATTCCCTTTCTTGAACCAGAGAATAACCTTTACCACCCTCCAGTCATCTGGTACTACTCCAATGGACAGTGAGGATGCAAAGATCATTGCCAAACACCCAGGAATCTCTTCCACCGCTTTCTGTAGTAATCTAGGGTATATCCCATCTGGCCCAGGGGATTTGTTTCTATCCTTAGGTTTTTAAGATGTCCAGCACATCCTCCTTCCTAACATCAACCTGTTTGAGCATATCAGCTGTTTCATGCTGTTCTCAGAAACATCAAGGTCCCGCTCAGTAGTGAAAACTGAAGCAAAGTATTCATTAAGGACCTCCCCTACCTCCTCTGACTCCAGCCACAAGTTCCCTATCCCTGATCAGCCCTATCCTCATGCTGTCCATCCTCTTGTTCCTCACATTAGTGTAGAATGTGTTAGGGTTTTCCATAATCCTACCCGCTAAAGCTTTCTCATGCCCCCTTCTAGCTCTCCTAAGTCCATTCTTCACTTCCTTCCTGACTACCTTGTAACCCTCTAAAGCCCTGTCTGATCCTTGTCTCCTCAACCTGACGTAAGCTTCCTTCTTCCTCTTGACTAGATGTTCCACATCCCTTGTCACCCAAGGTTCCTTCACCCTACCATCCCTTCCTTATCTCAGTGGGACAAACCTATCCAGCACTATCAGCAAGTGCTTCCTAAACAAACTCCCAATTTCAGTTGTGCATTTCCCTGAGAACATCTGTTCCCAATCTAGGCACCTCAGTTCCTGCCTAATAGCATTCTAATTCCCCCTCCCCCAATTAAATATCTTTCCATACCATCTGCTCCTATCCCTCTTCATAAATATAGTAAAGATCAGGGCTTTGTGATCACTGTCACTGAAATGCTCTCACACCGAGAGATCTGACACCTGGCATGGTTCGTTGCCAAGCACCAAATCCAAGATTTAGCTGGCCTTTTATTGGAACTGTTGAACAAACCCTGCTTAACTTTAACAACAGATTTCAGCTATGAACTAAATCAGTCTACACTTTCTTAATGTTGCAGACCAGACCAAACCTCTTCAAAATATTAAGAAGGTAGCTGAGACCCGAACTTTCTCTTATTTTAAAGGCATGTGTCAGGCGTTGCATTCTGAATGCAATTCAATTGATTAAATTACCAGTCTCGAAGCAAAACACTTTATTCATATGCTTTAGTTAAAAAGCAACAAAAAGATAGAAGAATTGGAAGAAATAATTTTACTGGAAAACTTAAAAGAATATTAGATTATTTAACTACTAAATACATCTGTTCCAATATAGTAACATCCCATAAACACATACTTAGCAAAGGCAAATTCAGAAAAATTGTTTGTCTCACATGCAATTCTAGCATCAGGAAGCTTTTTTTTAAGCTGTAATAGAGAGGGGAAAAATAGCTTTCACATCCAGCTTCAATACCCCAGCAGTAACTGCTAGTGAAACCTAAAAACAAAAGTATATCTTGCTTCTGTGCGAGCTTGGCCCCAACCATTCAAGTTGCTTCTACTGTTTTGACTAAAAATAACGCCAAGGCCTCACAAGCTGTTTACTTTCTTGGCTTTGGAGCAGACTGCTCATCACGACTGTCTCAACCTTTATTCACAAAAACTCCAGGACAAAATTCACCTCTTAAAGACATAGTATTGCCACACCTACACAACAACTGCACACACTCAATCCAATTGAAATCTTAAAAACGTCAGACCTTTCCGGATGAAGCACTTTTTTAAAAGCATTTTTTCATACAGAAAATAATGAAGCCTGGAAATCTCTGCCTCAAAAGAGTGTATGCCAGGTCACAAACAACATCTTCATGACTTAATAAGGCTATGAAGGGATAAGGAGTAAAGGAAGGTAAATGCAATTGAGCAACATATCAACTGTGATCTGACTTACAGGAAGGACGTAATTGCTCTGGTGAGAGTGCAGAGAAGATTGACAAGAGAGAACTGTAGTTATGAGAAGAGATTGGAGAGGTAGGGGTTGATATCCTTGGAATAGAGAAGGTTGAGGGGTAACAGAATCATAAAATCCCAATGGCCATTTGGTCCATTGAATCTACACTGATCCTGCGAAGAGCACCCCACGCAGAGCCACCCCCTACTCTATCCCTTTAAACCTGCATTTCCCATGGTTAATCCACTTGGCCTGCATATCCCTGGACACTATGGGCAATTTAGCATGGTGAATCCACCTCACCTGCACATTTTTGAACTGTGGGAGGAAACCCACGCAGACAGAGGGAAAATGTACAAACTCCACACAGACAGTTGCCAGAGGCTGGAATCAAACTTGAGGCAGCAGTGCTAACCACTGAGCCACTGTGCTGTCCTTGACTGAAACACAAAATTGAGAGGGTTGGAGATAGAATAGACAGGAGGAATTTCAAAAACCAGGGGTCATAGATTCAAGCTAAGTGGCAGAAGGCTTAGAGGACATATGATGATTTTTTTTATTTTCCATAGATGGTAGCAAGTGTTTGAAAATTACTGCCTGAGGTGGTAGTGAAAGCAGAGGCCCTAGATTCTTTCAAAAAGTGTTATATGTTGCAGGGCTTTGGGCTGTGTACAGGAAGATGGGATTAGAAAGGGCATCTGGGTGTCTTTGAATTGGCATGGACAAGCTGGACTGAAGGGTCTGCTTTTGTACCATATCATTTCTATGGTGCTAACTGACAGTAGAGGGCTGGTAGGCTTAATGCGAAGTTCCTTCATGACTAAAGAGATAAATACTGGTTGACATTAAATTACCTTGCTTATCCTCTCATGGACAGCTCTGATTCCGTGCCAGAGATCTAACTGGTGAAGAACGTTTGGATATACTGACTCTAAACACAAATAGAGAAAAACATTAAACCACAATTATTTGACACAATTATGAAACCTGCCAATTTTATGAACACCTATCCTAATGTGTCTTTAGGAGGTTCGCTGTCCATTGTGTCTGATAATGCTCCTGTGAAATACCTTGGGACAATATACTGCTTTAACTGCAAATTAATCTTATTGAAGAAAGGTCACTTAAGCAAAGTGCTGGAGGATGAATAGCACTTGTGAACTGTTCTTCAGTGAGAGATGGCAGCTCAATAGCTCACTCCACCCCCATACTCTTCCCTCAGATAGGTGCCACAGGGAATTGTCTGTCCAATGTTTAGCTGGAGCAAACTGCAGTGCCTCAAAGACTGGATAGCGAACAAGCAGCCTGACAACAAAGTGGCAGATAGATGATTAATATTGTGTCTAGTACCGGTCAGCCCACTTGAGGAAGAATGTGAGGATTCTTGAGAGGGTATAGCAATTTACGAAAATGGTGGTAGGGATGAGGGATTTCAGTCACATGTTTAGGATGGAAAAGTTGGGGTTATTCACTATTGAGCAAAGGAGATTTATTAGGATAAAGTGAAGTTATGTGGTTGCAGTTTAGTGGGAGTGGGGTTGAGAAATCAGGTTCTCTTGGAGAGTGAGCTGAGATGGCATGAGGAGGGATGGGGAAACTGTAGAATTTAAAGCTATAGCAGGGGTAAGGAAACTGTAGAATTTAAAGCTATAGCAGGGGTAAGCTCATTGGGGAGTTTTACGGTGGGAGATCAAGGATGGAGAATCGGGTCTGTTTCCATGCTGTACGAGCTGAGATGGCATGAGGAGGGATGGGGGAAACTGGAGAATTTAAAGCTATAGCAGGGGTAAGCTCATTGGGGAGATCAAGGATGGAGAATCGGGTCTGTTTCCATGCTGTACAGTTCTATGACACTATGACTCTATTGAACAGATCATTCCTTCTTATTTTCTCACATCATGAATACTTACTTATCGTTGACAAAAGCTGAGGATCTGCATCTGTAACTATCTCAGAAACATCGAGATTATTCTTCACCAACCATTGGAAGGCACGTCGGAACGCAGAGGTTTCCAAATTTCTCAGTCTCCTGGCTCCTTCTCTGGCATCGATCACTTGAACGTCAAGGATCTTGTGAGTACAATTGTCCATCATTGTATAAGTGAGGTATCGCTCTGAAGAGATATAGTCGTTGTTGCTTTGATCCCCCAATACCACAAGGGGATGCGTGAGCTCCAGAAAATGTTTTCCCTGCATCTTCTTCCAGAAATTTGTCACTGATGGCTGAACATACGACTTTTGAGTCTTGAGGAATGACTGATAACTAACCAGACGCATATTTAGGAATTTGAACATCAGAGCAATTTTCCGATAATTATTTCCTGATAAAACTATGCTTGACACCAGCAGAGTATTGCCAGCAGGGACACCTTCGAGTAATGGTTGTGACCACCAGACAGATTTGTGTCCATGGCAGCAATGGCTCACAACTTTCATAGCTGTTGCTACAATGTGCAGTTCCAAATCTATTTTACCTTTGCATTTGAGATGCTCACACCTTGAAAATGCTTTCTTAGCTAGGGACATAAGACATGCATCGTAGACAATACCAGTCCTCATGCTACATACACTCTTGTTGGGTGTCAAAGCCACTGGAACTTGGACAGATTCTTCTTCCCCAGGCACTATTTTATTGTTAATGATATTTAATACTTCTTCTTCAACTGTGCAGTCCATCAGCTTAGTATTTATGCAGCTGTTCAGAAATCAGATATATTATTTACAACTGTAATTCACATGTCAAATATATATAAAGAATAAGAGTTGGGGACAACAATATAAGATAGTCACCAATAAATGCAACAAGAAATTCAGAACCTTCATCAAGAGATTGGGGCAGAATTTTAAACTTATTACCACTTATGATTGAAGAGAATAGTATTGATCAGGGATTTTCAAACTCTGGATTGTGACCATCCAAGTGAGGTCATGGGGCGAGACTTTGGGATGGTGAGCCCTATAGCAGCAATGAGGGGAAATCTTGCCTAACAGATTTACTTGAATTCTTTCAACAAATTTGAAAAAGGGGAAGCAGAGGATATATTTTGATTTTCGGAAGGTGTTTGATAGGGTAAAACACATTAGGCTACCATGGTGTTGGAGACACTATATCAGGATTGACAGAGAACTGGCTAAATAAGAAGACAGAGAGTTGGGATAAGGGGAGGCATTTTCAGGGTGGCAATCACTAACTAATGGAGTGCCACAGGGATCAGTGCTGGGACGACAATATTGATTTTATATACATTAATGACTTTGACGAGGGATGTGAATGCACTATAAACAAGCTTACAAATGACACAAAAGTACATGTAGATGATACCAAAATTGGAGGTGTAGTGGATAGCAAAGAGGGTTACTTCAGATTACAACAGGATCTTGATCAAATGGGTCAATGGGCTGAGAGGTGGCAGATGGAGTTTAATTCAGATAAATGCGAGGTGCTGCATTTTGGGAAAGCAAATCTTAGCAGGACTTATACACTTAATGGTAAGGTCCTAGGGAGTGTTGCTGAACAAAGAGAATCTTCCGACTGGGAACCCTCCCACCGCGGGGGATGAACTTGGACTTCACCAGTTTCTTCCTCCCCCCCCCCCCCCCCTTGTCTCCGCCGGCTCCCCCCCGCCCCGCACCGCCTTCCTGTCCTGCAGTCTTCTTCTTGTCCTCTCCGCCTCCATCCTACTCCGACCTATCACCCTCATCTTGACCTCTTTCCACCTATCACATTTCCAACGCCCCTCCTCCAAGTCCCTCCTCCCTACCTTTTATCTTCTCCTGCTGAACACTCTCTGCTCATTCCTGAAGAAGGGCCTGTGCCCGAAACGTCGAATCTCCTGTTCCCTGGATGCTGCCTGACCTGCTGTGCTGTTCCAGCAATAAAGTTTCAACTTGGAGGGATATGGGCCAGGTGCTGGCAGGTGGGACTAAATTGGGTTGGGATATCTGGTCGGCATGGACGGGTTGGACCGAAGGCTCTGTTTCCTCGCTGTACATCTCTATGACTCTATGACATTGGAAGGTAAGTGATGAGGATGACACAAAGAGTCTGCAGAGTAACATAGACACGTCATGCAACCTGGTAGATGAAATATAATGTACTTTGGCATGAAGAATTAGGAGCAGAAAGCTACAAAACAGAGTGATTTATGCATGAATCACAAAAAGCTAGCATTCAAGTTCAGTGAGCAATAGGAAAGGCAAATAAAATGTTGGTCTTCATTTCAAAAGGAGTACAGTATAAAAGCTGGGAGGTTTTATGAATATAGGTTAGTCATCAGTCAGACCACAGCTGGAGTACTGTCAACAGTTTTGGTCCTTTCACCTAAGGGAAGATATATGGGGTGGGGGGAGTGCAATGTAAAATGTTCAACTTATGAACGCTCATACTTATGAATGCAGGTATGTAATTTTAAATATGTGACACTGGAACATTTTTGAAAGGCTGCTTTATATGGTTCTGCATCGTGTTCCAACTTGCATACAAATCGACTTGCAAATGGACCCAGGAACAGAACCCATTTGCAACCCAGGATCTGGTTGTTTCGGCATTGGAGGAAGTCCAGAGGAGGTTCATTAGGCTGATAAAATAGTTTCTCTGTACCCAGTTATGAGGAGTAGGCTCAGCCTATACCCAATGGAATTTAGAAGAATGAGAGGTAGATTTATTGAAAAATTCAAGATTCTTGGGGGGGCTTGACAGGATAGAGGTTGGAAAGATTGTTTCCCCTTGTGAGATTCTCGGACCACCAGGGGGCATCATCTCAGAATAAGGGGTTAGCCATTTATAACACAGAAGAAGAAGACTGTCCTCTGCCAGAACACAGAAAGTTACAGTGCAGTCCAGGTCCTTCAGCCCTCAATGTTGCGCTAACCTGTGAAATTAATCTGATGTCCATCTAACCTACACCGTTCCATTATTATCCATATATATATTCAATGCCCATTTAAATGCCCTTAATGTTGGCGAGTCTACTACTGTTGCAGATAGGCCGTTCCACGCCGTGACTACTGTCTGAGTGAAGAAACTACCCCTAATATCTGTCCTCAATCTATCACCCCTCAATTTAAAGCTATGTACCCTCATGTTAACCTTCACCATCCGAAGAAAAAGGCTCTCACTGTCCATCCAATCTAACCCTCTGATTATCTTATATGTCTCGATTAAGTCATCTCTCAACCTTCTTCTCTCCAACGAAAACAGCCTCAGTTCCTCATTTTCTCCTCGTAAGACCTTCCCTCCATACCAAGTAAAATCCTGGTAAATCTCCTCTGAACCCTTTCCAAAGCTTCCACATCCTTCCTATAATGCGGTGACCAGAACTGCACACAATACTCCAGGTGTGGCCTTACCCATGTCTTGTACAGCTGAAGTATGACCTTATGGCTCTAAAACTCAATCCCCTACCAATAAACACCAACACACCATATGCCATCTTAACAACCCTATCAACCAAGGTGGCAACTTTCAGGGATTTATGCACCTGGACACGGAGATCTCTCTGTTCATCTACGCTGCCAAGAATTTTACCATTAGTACAGTACTCTGCATTCCTGTTACTTCTTCCGACGTGACCTACCTCACACTTTTCCGCGTTAACCTCCATTAGCCACCTCTCAGCCCAGCTCTGCACCTTATCTATGTGTATCTGTAACCCACAACATCCTTTGGCAATGTCCACAACTCTGCCTACCTTAGTGTCATCTGCAAATTTACTAACCCATCCTTCTAAGCTGACATCCAGATAACTTATAAAAATGACAAACAGCAGTAGCCCCAAAACAGATCCTTGCGGCACACCACTGGTAACTGAGCTCCAGGATGAACATTTCCCATCAACCATCATCCTGTCTTCTTTCAGCGAGCCAATGTCTGATCCAATTCACTAAATCACTTTCAATCCCAAAACTCTGTATTTTGTGCAATAGTCTATCGTGTGAAACCTTATCAAATGCCTTACTGAAGTCCATATCCACAACATCAACGGCTTTACTTCATCCACCTGTTTTGTCACCTTCTCAAATAACTCAGTAAGGTTAGTGAGGCATGACCTACCCTTCACAAAACCATGTTGACTATCCCTAATCAAATGATTCCTTTCCAGATGATTATAAATTCTTTCTCTTATAACCTTTTCAAACACCTTACCCAAAACCGAATGCTCACTGGCCTATAATTACCAGGGTTGTCTCGACTCCCCTCCTTAAACAAGGGAACAACATTTGCTATCCTCCAGTCTTCTGGCTCTACTGCTGTCAACAATGATGACATAAAGATCAAAGCCAAAGGCTCTGCAATCTCCTCCCTGGCTTCCCAGAGAATCCGAGGATAAATCCCATCCAGCCCAGGAGTCTTATCTATTTTCGGATCTTCGAAAATTGCTAAAACCTCCTCTTTGTCAACCTCAATCCCATCTAATCTTGTAGCCTATGTCTCCGTATTCCCATTAACATTGCTCTTTTCCAATGTGAATACTGATGAAAAGGATTTATTAAGCACTTCCCCGTGTCCTTAGATTCTACACACAACTTCCACTATTATCCTTGTTTGGCCCTAATCTCACTCTGGTCATTCTTTTATTCCTGATATATCTATAGAAGGCCTTAGGGTTTTCCTCGATCCTATCTGCCAACAACTTCTCATGTCCCCTCCTGGCTCTTCTGAGCTCTCTCTTTAGATCTTTTCTGGCTAACTTATAACTCTCAAGCCCCCAAACTGAGCCTTCATGCCTCATCCTCAAAAAGGCCTTTTTCTTCCTCTTGACAAGAGCTTCAACTTCTTTCTCTTCCTCTCGACAACTACCTCCCTGCCTAATAGATATATACATATCAAGGACCCACAGTACCTGTTCCTTGAATGAGCTCCACATTTCAAGTGTGTCCATCCCCTGTGGTTTCCTTCCCCATCCTATGCATCTTAAATCTTGCCTAATTGCATCATTGTTGAAAGTAGTGAATCTATGGAATTCTTTATTGCAGACAGCTGTTGAGGCTGGGTCGTTTGGTATATTCAAGGCAGGTAGATTTTTCAACAGTGAAGGCATCAAGGATTCTGGGAAAAAAAGGCAGGAAAGTGGAATGGAGATCAGCCATGATCTTTTTGAATGGTGAAGAAGATATGAAGAACTGAATATCCTACATGTTATGGTTTTAATTTAGATGAACAGGGGTAAGTTGGCACCAGTGTGATGTATAAACACCAACACTGACTTCCTAAGCTTGATTTTATGATGTACATTCTATGTCACTTCCCAACTGACACGTTTTAAAGAAAACCAGGAGTTAAGACTTTAAGCTTTCAAGAGCAATTGAACAGCATTCAATTAGCAGACATTAGGTTTTCTGTTCTTGGTAAATGCATTGTTTAACTGTATTCTAAAACATTCTGAATTGCAGGTCATTCCATGGAAATCTCAGACCCAATGCAAGCAATGCCACAGGGGAGCAGGTACTGGTGTCTGTGTTTTCTTCATGAATTGGTGTTCCAGGAAAGTTCAAGCATCATTAGAAAAGGAATTTAGATGTCAACAAAAAGAAACAAGTTATGAATGTTGAAAATCTGAAATTAAAAACAGAAAACATTGCTAATACGCAGCAAGTTAGGAAGCAATGGTGAAAGGAAGTTAGTGTTTCAGTTTAATGGTCTGGAAATGGCTGATGAATGATCATTGATCTGGATTATAAATGCTATGTCTTCTTCTACAGATGATATCTGGTCTGTTAAACATTTCCAGTACTTTCTGTAGATGTTAACAAAGGTAGATTGCATGTTTCTGAGAGTCTGGAATAAGGATGAGTAAGAAATGTCCCTGCTGGGGATCTTTACACAACATGAATGAATGAATAAAGGTAAATAAGAATAAATATACCTACTTCTCTGGCAGGAGATATTCAGTCACATCCATAGAATCTTCGACAAACTTCATATCATCTTTACCATGCTCTGTGTCTGTGTCACTATCAGCAGTGGATAAACTGCAAGAATAAATGTTCCTGGTTTGTTGGTGCAGACAAAATGGGTTGAATGGCCTCCTTCTCAGCTGTAACAATTCTGTGATTTACTTTTGTTCACTGCTGCAAACAGATACTTATGTAGTTTGGAATTAATTTTACTGTAACAATGTTCCTGTGATGGCTATGGAATGTTTTACCACACTTAAGATGCTACAGTTGCATTACTGACTGACAGCCTTGTGTTTCAAATAGGCAAAGTGACAATAGTGTGCACCATTTACAAGATGCACAACAATAAACCACTAAAGCTCCTCTGACAGCAATTTCCAAACCAACGATTGCTACCAGCTAAATGAACAATGGTAACAGATGCATGTCAACACCAGCACTTGCAAGTTTGCCCCTTTGTCACACATCATCCTGACTTGCAGCTACATCATTTATCTCACTACTACTTGATCAATATCATGGGACTTCCTCCTGAACAGTCTTATGGATGTACCTATACCACATGGACATCAGCAATACAACAAGGCAGCTCACCACCACCTTCTGAAGGGCAATTATGAATGGGTTATAAATGCTGGCCCAGCCAATTATGTCCTCATCCCATGAATGGATAAACAACAAATTAATACTATAACTCAAGTGAGTAAACATGCTTCATCGTTTGGTAGCAATATAGACTGGAGGTTCAGGTTTAATTCCAAATGTACGATTGAATCTGGAGCAGAAGATCAGCCATGGTTCCTGTTTCACATCACAATCTGTTGAACTGACAGAGTTGTGGGAATTGGGTGAGGACTGCGTCTGTCTCATCTGTGAGGCCCTCTACAATTAGGCTGATACTCCGAGCTTACTGATGCCATAGAGATTGAAACACAGCATCAATCGACAATTTTTGAAAGAAAGGAGAAAAACGTGGACTATTAAAAAGCAAAAAATTGCATGGAAAATTAAACATTCGGAAAGTGAATCAAAACTCATTCATAAAACCATGAGTAATTATAAATAATAAATTCAGAGCAATAACAAATGGGAAGGATATAATGTAGTGATCAAGATAATGTTCTGGAGACTGAGGCTTCAATATCACTACTGCAGATGGTGGACTTCAAATTCAATAAAGGTCTCAATTAAGAGTCTAATGAAGACCATTAAACCATTGTCCATTGTCATAAATTCACTTATGTCCATTAGGGAAGGAAATCTGCTGTCCTTATCTGGCGTGTCCTCCTTGTGACTTAAGAACAGCCCTCTAAAATGGCCAAGCAAACCATTGAGTTCCATCAAGAAGGAATTAAACTGGTTGGGCCAAAAGCATGGACTCAAGCATCAGAAATGACAACAATAGACAGTGTAGACCTTGCAAAATCCTTCTTACGAACATCTGAGAGCTACTGACAAAATTGGGAAGTTCTCACATATCTTTTTAAGGAAGGTTCACATTTCTGACAAGAGATTCCACTGAGGGTTTCCTCAGAAATGCGGAGCTCTACATCCATTCCGACAGTTCTCTTGTAGTATAGAACTGTCAGAAAAGGGCAAACCATGGCCCCTTTTCACAGCAGTCAGCTAGCATATTCTGAACTGTAAAGGTCCTGACAGCTACTTTGACACTGCTGTCAAAGCACGTGTACATCGGGCGGGTGTGATGCTAGGGTGCCAGCTGGGTAGAGGTAAAGTGTCAGGTAAGTAGGGGGTTGGATGCAAGAAATGTAAAGATGACAGTCAATGTTCCAATGCAAGGCATGATGCCAGCTAGGAAGGGGTAAGGAGCCAGAGGTAGGTCGGATGCCTGATGTGACATCTGAGTAGAGTGCCGGATGCCAGCTGGATGGGAATACGTTGCCAATGATAGGATGTGAAATGAGTAAGAGGTAGGGTTCTAGGTAAGGATGCCAGGGGGGTGGTAACAGATGAATAGGGAGTAGAGTGCCTGGTTAGTAAAATGTCAACTTCCAGTCCTAGTGCCTTGTCAACTTTAAGTACGGACACCCTGTCCAATATCTCCTCCTTATCAATTTTAAATCCTCCATTGTCTGAACTACGTTGCCTTTCACCATAGCCGGGGAGCAAGTTCCTCACTGGTGAATTTATGGCAATGGACAACGGTTTAATGGTCTTGTGCTTCACCATGCCCTCTGCCTTTATGAATAATGCAAAGTCATTAGTTATGGTAACAATCTTAAAACACAAAATAGTTAATCATTCTTTTCAGTCATTAACTCTAAATATGATTCTGTTTAAAAAAAAAAATTGGTCTTTACGTGGAGTATTGGTGCAACACAGAGCTGATGAGATTCCCATCCAATGCTTAATCAAATGAATGAGCCCCAATTAACAGCTGACTCTGCAAGCTAGGGATGAGGAATAACAATCACACGTTGTGCTTCTGAACAGTGACCAGCTTCATGCAGAAAAGTATGGGCATGCATAATCCTTGAAGTACAGCTGATAGCTGTGTCTCACTAAAGCACGGTACCACAGCTTGCTTTCATTCAAGAAACCCTTACAGAGAACATCCAGAGAGGGCAGGGAGGACGAGAGAAAGAGCATGAGAGAGCAAGAGAGAGTTAGAGAGAGAGTGAGAGACAGATTGAAGAGGTTCTAAAGAAGGATCACTGGACTCAAAACGCTGACTCAAAACAGCAACATGATAATGGTCAGATAGTCTGTTATGCTGATTGAATGGAAAATATAGTTTAAGGACATTAGGGAGCCTCCACTTTGCTCCTTCAAGATAACGGCTATGGGATCTTTACATCCACCTGGGGAAGCAAAAAGAGCCTCAGTTTGACCTTTTAACCAAAAGACAGCAGTATCAACAATTGACAGCACCCTCAGTATGGCACTGGGGATGTTAGCCTAGGATTCTGTGCTCAGGTCCCTGGAACAGGACTTGAAAACATAATCTTCTGACTGAGAAGTGGCAGATGGAGTTGGGAAAGCAAATCTTAGCAGGACTTATACACTTAATGGTAAGGTCCTAGGGAGTGTTGCTGAACAAAGAGACCTTGGAGTGCAGGTTC
>NC_057727.1:1378596-1385316 GCF_004010195.1 Chiloscyllium plagiosum
GGGTTTGGAGGGATATGGGCCGGGTGCTGGCAGGTGGGACTAGATTGTGTTGGGATATCTGGTCGGCATGGACGGGTTGGACTGAAGGGTCTGTTTCCGTGCTGTACATCTCTATGACACTATGTGGCAAGAGAGAGCATTATCCATGGAGCCACAGTTGGAAAAGGCTGTGGCTTGAGAGAGGAAGGAGAAAAATCTTTGGAGGTAGAAATGTAAAGATGACAGTCAACTTTCCAATGCACTTACTCATGCTGAAGCAGTAATGCTAAAATGAATCTTTGCCAACATTGCACATGAATCATTATCCAATATGTTTTGAGTATTAACATCCACCGTGATTTAGAGAAACATACCCTTCAGCTGACAATTGTGGAGGCGTCCTCTGAGGAAATTTAATCATCAGTGAAGATTGGATACGTTGTTCACTTTGATTTTCCCTGGAGGATGTTGATGATGTATTACAGCTTTCATCTTGCACTAAAAAATATAAAATCATGTGTGTTTATGTGCAGTTAGAATTTACATACGAATTTGCTACGAGCAATCCATGCAATGAAATTTACCCATTACTTTGTGGATAATTAATTAAAATTGGACCAGAATATAGAGCTTTTTGTATGCAGGAATACTCATTGATCTACTGTACCTACCTTTATCTTGATACTGTCAGTGCCTGGTGTCCTTCAGAGAGAGATAGAGTTAACGCTTCCAGTTCAAAATGACTCTTCTTCTGAACACATCCTCCTCAGTTTTCAGTTCCAAGCAATAGTCATTTTGGACTCAACGAATGAACAGTTTTTCTCCCCACAAATCCTGCCAGACCTGCTGAACTTTTCCAACACTATATTTTTTCTAAAGACTCTTTGTTTCTGTTGAGGATTCAGTGCTTCCAGCTTATAAAAGGCACAAGTCCAGTTTCCTGGTTGAGTCCGATAACACTCAAGAAGCTCAGCACCATCCAGGAAAAAGCAGCTCCTGGATTGGCAACCTACCTAACACCAATGTTGCCTTTTCTTTCTGTTGCCAGACCTCTGAGGTTCACATGCTGCAGCTTCTGAATTAGAAAACAATGCAGTAGCAGGCTGATTGGTATGTGAAGAACCTCTCAGTGCTACGTAACTTAGAACATTTTCCAATACCTTCAACATTAACTCCCTCCTCCAACGATAGACAGTGGTGGCAGTGTGCAAGAATCATGAGATGCACAGCAACAAATCACAGATGTGTCTTCAATAATACCTTTCAAATCCACAGACTACCATGTAGAAGGGCAGCAGATACATGGGAACACCACTACCTGCAGCTTCTTCTCCAAACCACATACCATCCTGACAGGGAAATATATTGTTGTTCCTTCAGTATTGTTAGATCAATATCCTGGAATTCTTCCTTACCAGCTTTGTGGGTCTACCTGCAACAAAGGATTGCAGCAGTTCAAGAAGGCAATTCACCATCACCTTCTTAATGGCAGTTAGGGATGAGTAACAAAATACGGCCCAGCCAGCAATGGCCACATACATTGAAGATATGAAGATTCAGCACTGGGAGGGTTTAAATAACGTGCAGGACACAACAGTTTCCTCATTTCCTCTCCCCCCACCTTACCCCAGTTCCAACCTGCCAGCTCAGCACCATCCTCATGACTTGTCCTACCTGTCAATCTTCCTTCCCATCAATCCACTCCACCCTCCTCTCAAACCTATTACCTTTATCCCCACCCCCTCTACCTATTGCACTCTTAGCTACCTTCTACCCAGCCCCAATCCCCTCCCATTTGTCTCTCCACCCCTGAGGTTCCCAGCCTCATTCCTGATGAAGGGCTTTTGCCCGAAACATCAATTTTCCTGCTCCTCAGGTGCAGCCTCATGTGCTGTGCTTTTCCAGTACCACTCTAATCTTGACTCTGATCTCCAGCATCTTCAGTCTTCACTTTCGCCTAGAACATAACACTAGTCAATCAATATATAAGTTTGTTATTACTAACTTCTGTGGTGAACAAGCTCTCCCCTTCCTTTTGGATCCAAATATAATGTTGTAGAAACATGATGGGCCCTATAGAAATAAGAAAAAGATGACTGCATTTTACAAAATATTTGTCTTGTTCCATTTACTTCATGCATCATAAACATTTGGTGAACTTGACAGTTGATACAGAAATAATACATGAATAAATATGAGACCTGTAATAATCCAAAAGGAATTTAGCTAAACAAGCATCTTTCTCAAAACCCAATTCCGATTTCAGCTGCTGCCAGCGATCAATCTCTAGGCCAATATTAATCATTTGCTTCCTCCGCAAACGGTATCGTTCCAAACGTCGTCTTTTTGCTTCTTGCGGTGCTAAGTAAGGCTGGCGACCACGTTTGGACGAAGACTGAAACATAACCGTAGTCACTATTCAGGCTTATCTGAACTGCTTCAGCACATGAACTGAAATATTAGAAACAAAACAAAGAGTGAAGCAGCATGTAGCTTTGTACATTTTGTTTAATACTGTTGAAGATATTAACTCTTTCAAAAGTATACAAATACCAGCCTGATGAAAACGAGGGGTTAGATACAACAAAAGATTCCTTTGCTCTTTTAAACTACAAGTAAAACTCCCTCGACACTGATCCTATCAAACACTCCCAGAGCAGATACACCACGGTTTTAGATGCTTCTTCTACACTGTCTGAAAGAAATCTATATCATGAATAAATCAATCTAACTGCTCCTATGAAGAAGAAGAACCTGCTCCACAGATTGAAGACATGTAATGTGACGTTGTTGACTCAGTTTAATTCAGAACATCTCTCCGTTAAGTATAGGCTGCATTACCTGGTTTTACTATTCTGAATGAGGTTGATAGCTTGTTATAGCCAACACTGTCCCTTTCAAATCTATAACTGTATTATCTATTATTCATTACACTTCCTGTGAGAATGTGTCCAATTTAGAGAATCACTCTGCATAATCCAATTCCTCCAACCCCTTAGTCATTGACTTTCTTCCAACTTTTGCAAATGCTTTGTTTTACATCATATCATGCACGATGGATTATATTGTAAAAGGAATAGTATCTATATCTTGGTAACCCTCTCTGAAACCTCCTCCAGTCCAACAGTCCTCCTCATCTCTGTAAACGCCTCTAAATCATACAATCTTATCTCTGTTACCTCCTCGTACCCCTACACTTCTATCTCTGAAACCTCCCCCCAGACCCACAAAACCCTCCCTAAATCTGTAATCTCCTCCAATCTTGACAAACTTCCCAAACTCTGTAACCTCTTCCAGCACCCGTGGTCCTCCCTATTTTTTGTAACTTCCTTCAACACCCCTATCTCTATAACTTCCACCAGGCCTGATATCCCTCTCTCTGAAACCTCCATCAGACCCTACAAACCTCTGTACACCTTCAACACTAGCTTTACATAAATTCTAAATTTACTTTGGCCCAGAACTGGTGACTGTGGCTGAAGCTCTGGAATTCATCTCTGCTACACTCTCTCTCTTTACACAATGATTAAACCTATGCTTCAATATCTATTCAACTGATCATAAAAAACTCGGTGGTGCCATTAAATTATAAAATGTGCTATCACTAAATTTCCTTTGTCCAGGATGTTTTTCATTTGCTCAAACGTATCCCTAATGTACCAGAGCTAACTATTGTCTGAGCCACAGTCAGGTGAACAATGTTGAAACTTTTTTACTACAGTGACAGTCTGGGGAGGTGACGGCCAAATGGATTATCACTCAAGTACTAATCCAAAGATCTAGGTAATGCCCTGTTGGACCTGGGTTCAAAATCTGCTTATTATCTGGTGTGTGATTGATTGGTTTATTATGTTTGGGCTTTGTGGCAGTGGTAGTGTCCCTATATCTGAACCAGGAAGCCCAAGGTGTGTGATAACACTTTAGAATAGTTTGATTAGAAAATATCTGTAGGTTCGACACCAATTCAAACAGTTAATGTGTTTCTAAGTTTGATATTTGAAACTTGGTCTTGTTCCTACAAAACTGTTTTAAAATCCCTGGATGAAAATTTACTTGCAGCTATATGTCCAATATGCAGGGCAGGGAAGGAGAAGGTGGGTGGACGTAGGAGGGGTGTGTGCGAGAGATGGGGGTGCGAGAGAAGTGGGGTTGTGAGAAGAGGGGGACTGAGAGCAGAGGGGTTGAGGGGGCAAACAGAAGAGGTAGAAAGAGAGAGGGGCAAGAGTAAAAGGCCATAAGACCATCGAGTCATACAGCATGGAAACAGACCATTCGATCCAAACTGTCCATGTTGACCATGATCCCGAACTAAACTTGTCCCACCTGCCTGCACTTGGCCTTCATCCCTCCAAACATTTCTTATTCATGTACTTATCCAAATGTCGTTTAAATGTTCTAACTATACTTGGATCCACCACTTCCTCTGGAAGTTCATTCCACACATGAACCACACTCTACATAAAAAAGCTGTCCCTCATGTATTTTTAAAATCTTTCTCCTCTCACCTCAGCAATATGCCCCTAGCCTTGAAATCTCACACCCTAGAGAACAGACAACTGTCATTCACCTTATCTATGCCCCTTACAATTTTATAAACTTCTTTAAAGTCAGTCCTTAACCTCACACACTCCAACTATCCAGCCTCTCCTTATAACTTAAACCCTCCATTTCCCGCAACAGCGTGATAAATTGGGGTGGCACAGTGGCTCAGTGGTTAGCACTACTACTTCACAGCACTAGGGACTTGGGTTTGATTCCAGTCTCGGGTGACTGTCCGTGTGGAGTTTGCACATTCTCCCCATGTCTGCATGGGTTTCCTCCGGGTGCTCTGACTTTCTCCCACAATCCAAAGATGTGTAGGTTAGGGTGGATTGACCATGCTAAATTGCCCATAATGTTCAGGAACGTGTAGGTTAGGTGCCTTAATCAGGGGAAATGTAGAGTAATAGGGTAGGGGAACAGGTCTGGGTGGGTTAATCTTTGGAGGGTCGGTGTGGACTTTGTTGGGCCAAATGGCCTATTTCCACACTGTAGGGGTTCTATGATGATTGAAATCTTTCCTTAACCCTCTCCAGGTTAATAATATCCTCCCTATAACAGGGCGACCAGAACTGGACACTGTACTCCAGAACAGGCTTCACCTATGTCCTGTACACTTCAACATGACATCCCCGACTCCGATACTCAAAGAAAATCTGACAGAACAGCTAATGCTGTGACTAAAAACAAAAACAGAATTTGCTGGCAAAGCTCAGCAGATCTGGCAGCATCTGTGAAGGGGAATCAGAGTTAACGTTTCATGTCCGATGACCATTCCTCAGGCCCTTCACCTGATGTAGGAGCAGCACTCCATAAGCTTGTGATTTCAAATAAACTTGTTGGACTGTAACCTGCTGTCGTGTGAGTTTTGACCTTTTCCACTCCAGTCCAATACTGGCACCCCTACACCAATGAAGGCAAGCATGCTAAACACCTTCTTAACTACTCTGTCTACACGTGATGCAAACTTCAAAGAATTATGCGTCTGAACCCCGGGGTCTCTCTGTTCTACAACACTACCCAGACTCTACTTTTAATTGTATAAATCTTGCCCTGGTTTATATTACCAAAATACAATACCTCGCATTTATCCAAATTAAACCCCATCTGCCATTCCTCAGCTCACTGACCCAATTGTTAAAGATCTCTTTGTAATCGCAGATAACCTTTTTCACTGTCCAGTATACCACCAATTTTGGTGTCATCCGCAAACTTACTAACCATATCTTTTATATTTTCATCTAAATCATTTATATAAACGACAAATGAAAGTAAACCCAGCACCGATGACTGTTGAACACTGCTGGTAACAGGCCCAGTCCAAATAAACAATCCTCCACCATCACTCTGTTTCCTGCTGTTACCCAATTTTGTATCCAACAGGGAAGCTCAGCCTGAATCCCACAAGATCTAACTTTACTAACTAGTTTACCACGTGGAACTTTGTCAAAGGCTTTACTAATGTCTAAGTAAACAACGCCTATCACTGTATGCTCATTAATCTTCTTGGTTACTTCCTCAAAAAACTCAATCAGGTTTTTGAGACATGATTTCCCATGCACAAAACCATATTGACTATTCCCAATCAATCCTTACCTCTCCAAATGCATATAAGTTCTATGTTTCAGAATCACCTCCAACAAATTACCAACCATCAAAGTCAGAATCATGGGTCTAAAGTTCTCAGGCTTCTCCTTATATCCCTTCTTAAACAAGGAGACCTCACCTGTAGTTATGGATGAAGCAAATATGTCTGCAACAGGCCCCATATTTTCCTCCCTAACTTGCCACAATGTCCTGGAATACTCTAGATCAAGTCCCGGAGATTTATCTACCTTTATTTTTTTCTAGAACCTCAAGCACTTCCTCTTTTCTGTAATTTGAATGGTTTTCAAACTATCAATATTTATTTCCCAGTTCTCTAGCTTCCATTTCTTTTTCCACAGTAAAACGGGTAAAAAATATTAATTTCTCTCCCATCTCCTCTGAAATTCAACACAAAGATGACCTCTTTGATCTTCAAGAGGCCTACTCTCTCCCTCTGCTCCCTCACTCTTAACGTACTTATGGAATCTCTTTGGATTATCCTTATCTGCCAAATCTATCTCATATCCTCTCTTTGCCTTCCTAATTTCCCTCTTAAGAATACCTCTACACTCTTCATACTGCTCAAGAGATTCATTTGAACCTAGTTGACCAAAC
>NC_057727.1:1385816-1388232 GCF_004010195.1 Chiloscyllium plagiosum
AGGTAGGATAACAACGCTTTTATCTATTTTTAGTCTTTCTAGTGTTTTCCTTTCTTGTGTATTGAGTGTGTTTCCTTCCTTTTTCCTGCTTAATGTTCGTGCGATTACCTGTCTAATAGTTTGCTGGGTTTCTTCTGGGAGTTGGTTGTCTTTCAGTGTTGTTTCTAATGCTGCTAAGAAATCTTTCTTGTCCGCATCCTGGAAGTTGTAATTTAATCCTCTTACTAAGGCATCTTTTTCAGTGTCTGTTAAGGGTCAGTCAGATAAGTTTTTTTATCCATGCTCCTGTGTTGTCTGTGTTGTTACTTTGTGTAAGTTTGTCTAGTTTTTTTCATTTTCTGTGTCGCTGTCTAATATCTCTGGCTTGTTGTACTGTGTCTGTCCATTCATGGTCTGTTGCATGAGTGAGTAAAGATTTTTGGTGTAAAATTTCCCAGTTGTATTTACAGAGACATTTGTGGGCATCATTAATTATTTCTGTAAGCATTCTGCAGCCGTTTTGCTCTGCTATTGGTGTTAAGGGGAGATTTGTATTTAAGACATTTTGATAGTATCTGTTTTCTTAGATATTCGTGCAGGAAGTACAACTGTTCACGGGTGGCACTCTGCCAGTTGGCATTCATTTCCCATTTTTGGGCCAGTCTTGGCATATTGCGCCCATAGGTGTTAGAGAGCTTTGAGAAGACATGAACATCAACTAGTCACAAAACCTCATGACCCTCTCTCATTAGTATCCTTACATACCGATGAGGAAGGAGAAAGTGAGGACTGCAGATGCTGGAGATCAGGGCTGAAAATGTGTTGCTGGAAAAGCGCAGCAGGTCAGGCAGCATCCAAGGAGCAGGAGAATCGACATTTCAGGCATGCTCCTTGGATGCTGCCTGACCTGCTGCGCTTTTCCAGCAACACATTTTCAGCTCTGATCTCCAGCATCTGCAGACCTCACTTTCTCCTAGAAGATTTTAACCTACTGCGAGTCCTCTTACAAGGATGCCTTCCTTGAAGAAGCTCTCTTCCTCCCATTCCTGAAGAAGGGCTCATGTCCGAAACGGCGATTCTCCTGCTCCTTGGATGCTGCCCTGACCTGCTGCACTTTTCCAGCATACCGATGAGGAAGGACACCACTTTGACTAGGACAACACATCCATCCTGGTACAAACCAAACAGAGATGCACGAGAATTCCTAAAAGCATGGCACTCCAACCAGAATATCAACAAACACATTGACTTGACCACTATTTACCACCCCCTGAGAAAAAGAGCAGGAAATGACATCACCACCCTAAGGAAACCCAAACATATAAATAGAAAGCAGGAAACATCAGCAGTGTTTCATCCGGAGGCTCACTGAAGAAATTACCTAGTACGGTGATGAAACATCTGAAAATGAATATTGCAGCTCAGCGAGCAAACCTACATCCATTCCTAATCTTTGTTTCCTTTCTGCCAACCAGCTTCTGATCCATCCCCCAATCCCATGTGCTTCACTCTTGCACAATAATCTCTTCTGCAGGACTTTGTCAAACAAAGCCATACAGTCCGCCAGCATGGAGACAAGCCCTTTGGCCCAAACTGGTCCTTGCCGACTAAAATGTCCATCCACGCTAAACCCATTTCCCTGCACTGGACCCATATCCTTCTAAACCTTTCCTATCCATGTGTTTGTTCAAATGTATTTTAAATGTTGGTAATGTATGCGCCTCAACCACTCCACTGGCAGCTTATTCCATATGCGTATCACCCTCTGTATAAAAAACGTTGCCCCTCAGGTTCCCATTTATTTTTTCCCCTCTAACCTTAAACTAATGCCCTCTCGTCCTCGATTCCCCAACTCTGGGAAAAGGCTGAGTACATTTACCCTATCCATGCCTCTCATGATCTTATACACTTCAATAAGGACCCTCTCAGTCTCCTGTGCTCTAAAGAAAAAAGTAACAGCTTGTCTAAACTCCGGCTATAACTCAGACCATTGAGTCCTGGCAATATCCTTGTAAATTTCTTCTGCACCCTTTCCAGTTTAATAACATCCTTCCTGTAGCAAGGTGACCAAAACTGAACACAATACTCCAAGTGCAGCCTCACCAACATCCTGTACAACTGCAACATAACTTCCCAACTTCTATACTTAATGTCCTGCCTGATGAAGGCTAGTGTGCCAAAAGCTTTCTTCATTGCCCTAGGTGAAAGTGAAGATTGCAGGTGCTGGAGGTTAGAGTCTAGAGTATGGTGCTGGAAAAGCACAGCAGGTCAGGCAGCATCCGAGGAGCAGGAGAATCGACGTTTCGGGCAAAAGCCCTTCACCACGAATGGAGCTGTGAGCCTTGGGGGTGGAGAGATAAATGGGAGGGGTGTGATGCTGGGGGGGAAGGTAACTGAGAGTGCGATAGGGAGGTGGGGGTGGGGATGATGGTGATAG
>NC_057727.1:1388718-1399309 GCF_004010195.1 Chiloscyllium plagiosum
TGCACGTTCTCCCCGTGTCTGCGTGGGTTTCCTCTGGGTGCTCCGGTTTCTTCCCATCATCCAAAGATGTGCAGGTCAGGTGAATTGGCCACGCTCAATTGACTGTAGTGTTAGGTAAGAGGTAAATGTAGGGGTATGGGTGGGTTGCGCTTCGGCAGGACGGTGTGGACTTGTTGGGCCGAAGGGCCTGTTTCCACACTGTAAGTAATCTAATCTAATCTAAAGAACAGGCCCTTCGGCCCACAATGTTGTGCCAAGGATTAATCCTAATCTAAAATAAAATAACTTAATCTATGCATCCCTCAATTCACTGCTGTCTGTGTGCATGCCCAACAGTCGCTTAAATGTCCTTAATACTCTGCTTTCACCACCATAACTGGCAACGCATTCCATGCATTCACAACACTCTGCGTAAAGAATCTACCTCTGACGTTTCCTCTATACCTTCTTCCTAACACCTTAAAACTATGACCCCTCGTGCCAGTCAATCCTGCCCTGGGGAAAAGTCTCTGGTTTTCGACTCTATTTATGCCTCCCATTACCTTGTACACCTCAATTAGTTCACCCCTCTTCATCCTTCTTTCCAGAGAGAAAAGTCCGAGCTTAGTCAACCTCTCTTCGTAAGATAAGCCTTCCAGTCGAGGCAGCATCCTGGTAAACCTTCTTTGCACTCTCTCCAAAGCCTCTGCACCTTTCCTATAATAGGGCGACCAAAACTGGACACAATATTCCTAGTGTGGTCTGACCAGGGTTTTGTAGAGTTGCAGCAAAACCTTGCAGCTCTTAAACTCGATCCCCCTGTTAATGAAAGCTAAAACACCATATGCTTTCTTAGCAACCTTATCCACTTGGGTGGCAACTTTGAGGGATCTATGTACTTGAACACCAAGATCACGCTGTTCCTCCACATTGCCAAGAATCCTGTCTTTAATCCTATATTCAGCATTCACGTTCGACCTTGCAAAATGCATCACTTCGCATTTATCCAGGTTGAACTCCATCTGCCATTTCTCAGCCCAGCTCTGCATCCTGTCTATGTTGCACTTTACCCTATTACCATTTTGCCTTTGTGCTAGATAAGAATAAACAGTTGTTGCAGATCCCCCTGTGTTTCTTGAATGTTTGCTGTTGCCTATCCATTGTCAGCCCTTTAAGTAACTCTCCCCAATCCATCAAGACTAACTCACACCTCATATCTTCACAGTTTCCTTTATTAAGATTCAGCACTTCAACTATCCCACTCTTCATCTTGGTAAAAAATCCTATCATATTATGGTCGCTCATCCCCAAGGGGTCTCACAGATCTAGATCGATAATGATTACCTTCTCATTACACAGTACCCAGTCTAAGATTGCCTTTAGCGAGTAAAGTTCCCTCTACGTTGTCCCCATCAACCACTCCCAGGATAGGAGACAGCACAGCGTTAGATACAGGGTGATGCTTCCTCTGCACTGTACCCCATCAAACACTCCTATGACAGGGACAGCACAGGGTCAGATACAGAGTACAGCTCCCTCTACAACATCAAAATGACCTGACCTTTTAGCTTAGACATGCTGCCCCTATGAGTGCTGAATGGTGAGATCCAATTGGTGCATTTTGCCTTTGCTCTTTACTGTGACTTGTATAAATACATTTCATGTCAGATTTTTAAAAATAAGATTTTGTTCTTCCTGCAATTGCAGCATTTGTTATCCCACAATAATTACCTTTTCTACTTATTTAGCATCACAGACTGACTCTCAACAGCCTGGAAAACCCTCTGCTGAGAGTGAACAGGATCCCGATTCAGGTAATTCCACACTTGCTGCTCACTCTGATAGTCAGTGTTCTGAAGATTCATTCTTGGTGCCTGAGAATTACCAAATATTACAACTGATTGCAACTGTGTGGAAGTGTTCTTTCGTAAGATAGCATGGCATGGATGGGCAGAATGGTATCTTTCTATAGTGTATCATTTTATATACGTTATTTAATTACTGAGGTTTTGCTTTGTTTTCATAACTAGTCATAGGTGGGAAAGGGTACTAAAAAAGCTGGAGTCAGGATATTTATGAATTCAGAACAAAACTGACTTAAATTTGTACCTATCAGTTTTATTTTCTAATTATTCATAAGATGCATTGCTGCAAAGAGGCAACATTTATTGTGGATCCCTAATTGCCCTTGAGAAGGTGGTCAGGAGCTGACTCCTTGAATTGCTGCGGTCCATTTGGTGTTAGGAAGGGAAATTTAAGGACTGCTTTGTACTGGATGGTGTCGAGCTTCTTGAGTGTTGTTGGAGTTGCCCCCATCCAGGGCAAGTGTGGAGTATTCCATCACACTTCTGACCTGTGCTTCTGGACCTTACTGGAACAGGCTTTGAGGAGTCTAGAGGTGAGTTACTTGCTGCAGTATTCATTGAGTCATAAAGTCATACAGGATGGAAACAGACCTTGGGTGCACCTCGACTGTGCCAACCAGAGATCCCAATCTGACCTAGTCTCATTTGCCAGTACCCGGCCCATATTCCTCTAAACCTTTCCTATTCATATACACATCCAGATGCCTTTTAAATGCTGTAATTGTACAAGCCTCCACCCCTTCCTCTGGCAACTCATTCCATACACATCCCACCCTCTGCATGAAAATGTTGCCCTCAGGTCTTTCCCCTCTCACCTTAAACCTATGTCTTCTAGTTTTGGACTCCCCGACTCTAGGGAAAATACCTTAGCAATTCACACTATCCAATTATCCTAGAAGTCTGCTTAATCACTTATCTACCTGCTCTGCCACCTTCAGAGATCTGTGGATATGCACACTAAGGTCTATTTGTTTATCAGAACTTTCCAGGGTCCTACCATTCACAGTATAATCCCTTATTTTGTTAGCCCTCCCTGAGTGCATTACCTCACTTTTTGAGGTTGAATTTCACTTGCCACTGCCTTGCCCCCCCTGAGCTGTCTTCTGATAGCCTCTTGCAGTTTACAGCTATTCTGCTCATTATTAAAGACCCTTCTAATTCTCATGTCATCCTCCAACTTCTTTATCATAACCCCGACATTCAGGATCAAATAGTGAATGGACACCAGAAACAGTGAGGGCCCAGCACCAAACCCTGAGTCATAGAATCATAGAGAGATGTACAGCACGGAAACAGACCCTTCGGTCCAACCCATCCATGCCGAACAGATATCCCAACCCAATCTAGTCCCACCTGCCAACACCCGGCCCATATCCCTCTAAACCCTTCCTATTCATATTCCCATCAGATACCTTTTAAATGTTGCAATTGTACCAGTCTGCACCACTTCCTCTGGCAGCTCATTCCATACATGCACCATCTTCTGCGTGAAAAAGTTGCCCCATAGGTCCGTTTCATATCTTTCCCCTCTCACCCTGAATCTATGCCCTCTAATTCTGGACTCCCCCATCCCAGGGAAAGGATCATGTCTATTTATCCTATCCGTGCCCCTTATGATTTTATAAACCTCTATAAGGTCACCCCTCAGCCTCCGGTGCTCCAGGGAAAATAGCCCCAGTCTACTCAACCTCTCCCTATAGCTCAAGTCCTCCAACCCTGGCAACGTCCTTGTAATTTTTTTCTGAACCCTTTCAAGTTTCACACCATATTTCCGATAAGAAGGAGACCAGAATTGCATGCAGTACTCCAAAAGCGGCCTAACCGATGTTGGAATCCCACTGGAAACAGACTACTCGTCACAGAAACAATCTTTTACCATCACCCTCTGCTTCTTGCCTCTCAGTCAGTTTTGAATCCAACATTCCTCCTTGCTTTGGATTCCATTGGCTCTTACTTCCTTAGCTGAAAATGTGTTGCTGGAAAAGCGCAGCAGGTCAGGCAGCATCCAGGGAACAGGAGAATCGACGTTTCGGGCATAAGCCCTTCTTCAGAAATTCCCTTATTTCCTTAACCAGTCTGCCATGAGGGACATTACCCAAAGTGTTGCTAAAGTCCATGTAGACCACATCATACACATTACCCTGATCAGTGTTTGCTGGCATCTCCTAAAAATATTCAATTAAATTTGTCAAACCAACCTTCTCTTAACAAGTGTGTGCTGGACACTCCCAAATAAGCCGTGTCTCTCCAAGTGAAGATATATTCTATCCCTCAGGATTATTTTCAAGGGCAATTAGGGACAACCAGCAATGTCCACATTACACGAGTAAATTACAAACAAAAGAATTTTTTTAATTTTCACCACTACTGAGGATTTTTGGACTGGCCTATAACTGCCCAGTCAATCCTTCCCTCTTGTTTTTTTTAATAATGAGACAATATAGCCAGCCCTAGCCTCTGAACTGTTTTTGTGGCCGACCATTGTGGTCAGAAAGCACAGGAGATGCTTTTCAGCCCATTGAGTCTGTAGCAATCTTTCTACACTCGACCCACTTTCCCGCGCCTGGCAGATAACCTTAAATATGCACATGTCAACTAGGCAGTTCATTCCAGGTTCCCAATACTCTCCGGTGAAACAAATTTTCCCTCAAATCCCTTCTAAACTTCCTGTCTTTCAAGTTAAAATGATGCCCCCTTCTTATTGATCCTTCAACTAAGGGGACCAGCTGCTTCATATCCACTCTATCCATGCCCCTCATAAGCTTATATACCTCCATCAGGTCCCCCCCACCGAAGCTTCTCTACTCCAAAGAAAACAACTTGAACTTAATCAGTCTCTCTTCATCGCTGAAATGTTCCATCCCAGGCAATATCCTGGTGAATCACCTCTGCACCTCCTCCAGGGCAATCACATCCTTCCTCATGTGGAGACAAGAACTGCTCACAGTACTCCCAGCTGTGGCCCAACCAAAGTTCTGGACAGCTCCAACATAACCTCCCTGTTCTTATCATCTATGCCACAACTGGTAAAGGCAACTGTCCCTTATAAGACCATAACACTTGGAACAGAATTAGATCATTGGGCCAATCAAATCTGCTCTGCTGTTTGATCATGGATGATGTGTTTTCCAACCCCGTTCTCCTGCCTTCTCTCCATAACCCTTGATCTCCTTACTAATCAAGAACCTATATATTTCTATCCGAAATACACTCAATGACTAGGCTTCCACAGCCCTCAGTGGCAAAGTTCCACAGATTAATCCCCCAAAGTACCTCTATTCTTCTGAGTGTCCTGCCATTCATTGATTACTCTTTGTCTTGTTACTTATTTCAAAGTGCATCATCTCACAATTATTAGGGTTAAATTCCATCTGCCCATCTGATCAATCCATCTATATCTTCCAGTAGCCTTCTTCATTATTATTAACCACATTGCCAATCTTCATGCCATCTGCAAATCTGCTTATAATCCTTCCAAATACCCATCTCCTAAGTATTTTATGTATAGAATTTTACATTCCATTTGACAATGGGAAGTCTGAACCAGAATCAACCACACAAACAAACTTAAATAAGAATACTTATAAAGAAAGGAGGGCAGAGTTGACTGGAGTGGACTGAGCAAGAAATTTAGCGCAAAGACAATAATAGAGTCATACAGCACAGAAACAGGCCCTTCAGCCCAATCTATCCATACTGACCAAGTGTACTAAATGGAACTCATTCCATTTGCCTGTCTTTGGCTGAAATCCCTCTAATCCTTTCCTCTCCATGTACCAGTCCAAATTTTTCTTAAATGTTGTAATTGCTAAGGAACAATGGCTGACATTTAAGAAAGTAGTCATGATTCACAACAAAGATATAGTCCAGTGAGGAAGAGGGATACTGAGAAGGGGATAAACTGACCATTGTTCATCAAAGAAGTGTAGAAAAATATTAAATTGAAGGAAAAAAGATTACAATGTAGTAAAGATTAGTGGTAAGCCACAAGATTGGAAAAGTTTTAAAAATAAACGAATGATGACCAAAAAATGGAAAAACATCTGGCTAAACATGCAAGCAATTATAAAAACAGTCAGTGCCTCTTTAAATGTACAAAGAGGAAGAGAGAGATCAGTGTGAACATAGGCCCCTCAGAGACTGAGGCTGGGGAAATAATAATGGGGAACTAGGAAATGGCAGAGGAGTTGAATAAATACTTTGTAGCACAGGAGAAAACATTAATAGCATTCGTAACTATTAAATAAACAAGGTGGCGATTAACTCCAAACCAAAAGATGTTGAGGTGGGGTGGGAATTAAATACCATAAACACCATTAGAGGAAAAGGTCAAACTAATGGGGTAAAGACTAAGATGTTCCTGGACCTGTTGGGATATTAAAGGAAGTAGCTACAGAGATTGTGGATGCACTGGTAGTAATCTTCCAGGAAATGTCCCAGATGATTGGAAACTGCCAGTGTGCCACCGTTATTTAAAAAGGAAGGAGATGAAAACCAGAGGTAAATATAGGCCAGTTGTCTTAACCTAGGGTCACAGTCATGGAGTCATAGAGATGTACAGCATGGAAACAGACCCTTCGGTCCAACTCGTCCATGCCGACCAGTTATCCTAACCTAACCTAGTCCTATTTGCCAGCACTTGGCCCATATCCATCCAAACCCTTCCTATTCATTCCATCCAGTTGCCTCTTAAATGTTGCATTTGTACCAGCCTCCACCACTTTCTCTGGCAGCTCATTCCATACACGCACTACCCTCTGCGTGAAAAGGTTGACCCTGAGGTCCCTTTTATATCTTTCCCCTCTCACCCTGAACCTATGTTCTCTAGTTCTGGACTCCCCCAGCCCAGGGGAAAAACCGTGTCTATTTGCCCTATCCATGCCTCTCGTGATTTTATAAACCTCTATAAGGTCACCCCTCAGCCTCTGACACTCTAAGGACAACAGCCCTAGCCTATTCAGCCTCTCCCTATAGCTCAAATCTTCCAACCCTGGCAACATCCTTTTGAATCTTTTCTGAATCCTTTCAAGTTTCACACCATCCTTCCAAAAGGAAGATGGCCAGAATTGCACGCAATATTCCAACAGTGGCCTAACCAATGTCCTGTACAGCCGCAACATGACCTCCCAACTCCAATACTCAGTGCTCTGAACAATAAAAGAAAGCATACGAAATGCCTTCTTCACGATCCAATCAACCTGTGACTCTGCTTTCAAGGAGCTATGAACCTGCACTCCAAGGTCTGTCTGTTCAGCAACACTCCCCATGATCTTACCATTATGTGTACAAGTTCTGCTCTGATTTGCTTTCCCAAAATGCAGCATCTTGCATTTCTCTAAATTAAACTCCATCTGCCACTCCTAAGCCCATTGGCCCATCTGATCAAGATCTTGTTGTAATCTGAGGTAACCCTCTTCGCTGTCCACTACAACTCCAATTTTGGTGACACCTGCAAACTTACTAACTATATCTCTTACGTTCACATCCAAATCATTTAGATAAATGACGAAAAGCAGTGGACCCAGCACCAATCCTTGTGGCGCCCCACTGGTCACAGGCCTCCAGTCTGAAAAACAACCCTCCACCACCACCCTCTGTCTTCTACCTTCGAGCCAGTTCTATATCTAAATGGCTAGATCTCCCTGTATTCCAAGAGATCTAACCTTGCTAATCAGTCTCCCATGGGGAACCTTGTCAAATGCCTTACTGAAGTCCATATAGATCATGTATACCACTCTGTCCTCATCAATCCTCTTTGATACTTCTTCAAAATCCTAAATCAGTTTGTGAGACCTGATTTCCCATGCAGACTATCCCTAATCAATCCTTGCCTTTTCAAATATATGTAAATCCTGTCCCTCAGGATTCCCTCCAACAGATTGACCACCAGCGATTCAAATATCTCAGCAAGGGGTCCAGCAATCACTTGCCTAGCTTCCCACAGAGTTCTCAGGTACACATGATCAGGTTCTGGGGATTTATTCACTTTTATGCTTTTCAAGACATCCGGCACTTCCTCCCCTGTAATATGGACATTTTTCAAGATGTCACCATCTATTTCCCCACATTCTACATCTTCCATGTCCTTTTCCACCGTAAACACTGATGCAAAATACTCGTTTAATATCTCCCTCATCTCCTGCGGCTTCACACAAAGGCTGCCTTACTGATCTGTGATGGGCTCTATTGCTTTCCTAGTTATCCTTTTGTTCTTAATGTATTTATAAAAACCCTTTAGATTCTCCTTAATGCTGTTTGCCAAAGCTATCTCATGGCTCCTTTTTCCTTGCTGATTTCCCTCTTAAGTCTACTGCTACTGCCTTAATACTCTTCTAAGGATTCACTAAATCTCTCCTGTGTATGCCTGACGTATATCTGCCATTAGGAAACCGTTGGAGTCTTATCATAAAGGATGTAATAGTGGAGCATTTAGAAAGATGCAATATCGTGAAACAGAGTCAGCATGACTTATGAAGGGTAAATCAGGCCTGAAACATTTATTGGAACACTTTGAGGATGTAAGATAAGGGGAACCAATTGATGTAATATATTTGGATTGCCAGAGGTACTTGATAAGGTCCTATACATGAGGCTACTTAAAAAGATACAGGCCCATCATGTTGGGGTGGGGGGAGGTATATTAGCACGGAATCATAGAATCCCTACAGTGTGGAAACAGGCTATTTGGCCCAACAGGTCCACACCGACCCTCCAAAGAGTAACCCACCCAGACCCATTTCCTTACCGTATTATTCTACATTTACCCCTGACTAATGCACCTACCCTATGGGCAATTTAGTATGGCCAATTCACTTAACCTGCACATCTTTGGATTGTGGGAGGAAACCAGGGCACCCGGAAGAAACCCACCCAGGCACAGGGGGGACGTGCAAACTCCACACAGTTACCCAAGGTTGGAATCGAACCTGGGCCCCTGGTGTTGTGAGGCAGCAGTGCTAGCCATGAGCCAATGTGCCACCCCAGATAGAGGATTGGTTTACGAATACAAGATAGAGAATTGGGATAAAGGGGAAGTTTTCTGGATGGCAACTTATAACTAGTCCAAAACAAGAGGACGACAAGGTTCCCCATGGGAGACTGGTTAGCAAGGTTAGATCTCATGAAATACAGGGAGAACTAGCCATTTGGATAGAGAACTTTAGATAAATGTGAGGTGCTGCATTTTGGGAAAGCAAATCTTAGCAGGACTTATGCATTTAATGGAAAGTTCTGAGAGAGTTCCTATAAAGTTCCTATAACGACACCTTGGAGTGCATGATCATAGTTCCTTGAAAGTAGAGTCACAGGTAGATAGGATAGAGAAGGCTTTTGGTATACTTTCCTTTATTGGTCAAAGCACTGAGTACAGGAGTTGGGAGGTCATGTTGTGGCTGTACAGGACATTAGTTAGGCCACTGTTGGAATATTGCGTGCAATTCTGGTCTCCTTCCTGCTGAAAGGATGTTGTGAAACTTGAAAGGGTTCAGAAAAAATCTACAAGGATGTTGCCAGGGTTGGAGGATTTGAGCTACAGGGAGAGGCTGAACAGGCTGGGGCTGTTTTCCCTGGAGCATCGGAAGCTGAGGGGTGACCTTATAGAGGTTTATAAAATCATGAGGGACATGGAAAAGATAAATAGACAAAGTCTTTTCCCTGGAGTGGGGGAGTCCAGAATGAGAAGGCGTAGGTTTAGGGTGAGAGGGGAAAGATTTAAAAGAGACCTAAGGGGCAACGTTTTCACGCAGAGGGTAGTGCATGTATGGAATGAGCTGCCAGAGGAAGTGGTGGAGGCTGGTACAATTGCAACATTTAAAAGGCATCTGGATGGGTATATGAATAGGAAGGGTTTAGAGGGATATGGGCCAAGTGCTGGCAAATAGGACTAGGTTAAGTTAAGATAGCAGGTTGGCATGTATGAGTTGGACCGGAGGGTCTGTTTCTGTGCTATACATCCCTATGACTCTATGACATTGATTTAACATGAGAGGGGAAAGATTTAAAAATAACTTAAGGGGCAACCTTTTCACGCAGAGGGTGGTGCATGTATGGAAACAGCTGCCAGAGGAAATGGTGGAGGCTGGTACAATTACAGCATTTAAGAGGCATGTGGATGGGTATATGAACAGGAAGGATTTAGAGGGATATGGGCCAAATGCTGGCAAATTGGACTAGGTCAGTTTGGGATGTCTGATTGGCGCAGATGAGTTGGACTGAAGGGTTTATTTTCGTGCGGGAAACTCTATAACTCTAATAGAGTACCTCAGGGATCAGTGTTAGGGTCACAATTATTTACAATTTATACTAATGACTTGAGGATGATGAAAGTGAATGTTGACATGATCCCAGCTGATGTTATTCCTAGACAAGGTAGAACCTAGACTGAAATCTGATTGGTAGATCATTTTTGGTTTCAGTAATCTGAATTGAATTTATTGTCATGTGTACTGAGGCACAGTGAAAGGCTTTGTCTTGCGAGTATAACAGGCAGATCACACAGTTAAGTAACAGGTAAACAGCGGCAAAAACAAAAACACAGGTACAGGTGAATGTTAAGAGTTTGTGAGTCCATTCAGTATTCTAACAACAGTAGGGTAGATACTGTTGTGAAACCGGCTGGTGCGTGTGTTCAGGCTTCTGTACCTTCTCCCCGATGGTAGAGGTTGTAGAAAAACATTGCCAGGGTGGGATGGATCTTTGAGAATGCTGGCGGCCTTTCCTTGACAGTGGGCCTGGTAGATGGATTCTAT
>NC_057727.1:1399422-1401176 GCF_004010195.1 Chiloscyllium plagiosum
CATGAGTAACATCCCACCGAAAGTCAATAATGAGTTCCTTGGTTTTGCTGGCATTGAGAGCTAGGTTGTTCTCAGTGCACCATTTTTCCAGGTCTTCCACCTCCCGTCTGTCGTCTGTTTCATCGCCATCTGAGATTTGACCGACTATGGTGGTGTCACCAGCGAACTTGTAAATGGCATTAGTCTGGTATTTGGCGACGCAGTCATGGGTATACAGTGAGTACAGTAGGGGGCTGAGTATGCACTCCTGGGGGCTCCAGTGTCGAGAAGTTTACTACACAAAAGAAATTGAGGGAGAGAAAAGTAAACTATTTACATATAGCACAGGTTCATAGATTCCAGACACATGGTAGAATTACAATTCCATTAATCCCAACTCTTACCACTCAACCAGCACAGAGAAACCCTTTCTCTATTTCACCTAGACTTTTAGTTAACTATGGTTTCACATCCCAGTCATGAGAATCTGATATCCTTATGTTTATTCAATCACAGAATGTGGCTGTCGCTGGCTGGACCAGCATTTATTGTCCATCCTGAATTGCCCTTGGGAAGGTTTTGATGAGCTACCTTCTTGAACCACTGATATTCATTTGGTGTAGGTCCACTCACAATGCCATTAGGCAGGAAATTCCAGCATTTTGCCCTTGATTCCTTGATTTGTCATGTAACTAAGGTTAAACTTTCTCAGCTTCAAATCACCTCTTTGGAGTTTTAGCCAAACTCTTCTGGTCTACAACTTTACTAGAATACTGACAATTAAGATAACCTATTTTTAATAAACCTAAACTATATTCTTTCTTTCTCAAAAGCATTTGCTTTTCACATCCAGCATTAGCCAGGAATTTTGCAGAACTTCCTAAACCGAAAGTATGAAAAAGCTTTTTTTCCCAAGTTTTAGGTGTTTCTCCCAAGCCCTAAAAAATCCCAGAACCATCTTTTTAAAAGTTTAATGTACTACACTATTTACTTCATTCATTTATTAATTCTCCCAATGTAAACAATGTCCATTCTCCAGAAATTCTTACAGACTGTGTTTTAAAATTAGATAACCATCGCTACAAAAATGTATACAATTTGATCATTAAACCCCTTCCGAACCCATTATGCTACTAGTTTAAAATTCAAAAATACAAACGCAAAAAAAAAAACCACATCTCTTGCATCATAATGCACTATCACTAGTTTTTGCCATGATGTAGAGGTGCCAGTGTTGGACTGGGATGGACAAGGTCAGAAGTCAGATGACACCAGGTTATAGTCCAACACGTTTATTTGAAATCACAAGCTTTCGGAGCATTGCCCCTTTGTCAGGTAAAGTCTGAGATAAACTAGCATTGGAGCAGTCCAGCGAAGATTCGCCAGGCTGATGCTGAGTATTGGTTAATGAGGAGAGGTTGGGCCTGCACTAATTGGAGTTTAGAAGAATGAGAATAAGGAAACTTTATTGAGCTGTGTAAGAGTTTTGAGGCAGATTGACGGGATAGTTGTGGAAAGGATGGTTCTCCTTGTGGGGGAATCTAGGACCAAAGGGCATCATGTTAGAATAGTGAGTCACCGAGTTATGCATTGTAATAACATCTGCAACAAATTTTAAGAAGATGCCAGCATTTTGGAGAAATTTGTTGGAAATGGTGAAAGAACATACAACATAGAACAATACAGCACAGAACAGGCCCTTCAGCCCACGATGTTGTGCCGAACATTTGTCCCAGCTTAAGCACCCATCCATGTACCTATCCAATTGCCGCTTA
>NC_057727.1:1403427-1409049 GCF_004010195.1 Chiloscyllium plagiosum
AATCTTACTGAAAGTTCTGTAACCAGGAACCTCCAACAACCATTCCTGTTCTTCTTCTATCCACGTTTACGTGATGGCCACAACATCCTAGTCCCAAGTACCGATCACCCACCTTATGTCTCATGCTCCTTGCGTTGAAATATACACACTTGAACCCATCTCTGTATCTGCAAGTATTCCCTGTATGTGCTACCTTCTCCACAGCCTCCCTATATTCTTGGATACCCTGTAAAACAACTAACCTACTTGTTGGACTACAAGTCCGGATCCCATCCCCCTGCCAAATTAGTTTAAACCCCCTCGAAGAGTGTTAGCAAACCTATCTCCCAGGATATTGGTGCCCTTCTGTTTCAGGTGCAACCCGTCCTGCTTGCACAGATCCCACCTTCCCCAGAATGCAGTCCAAATACCTGAAGCCCTCCCTCCTACACCAGCCTTGCAGCCACGTGTTCACCTGCACTCTCTCCCTATTCTTTGCTTCACTGTCACGTGGCACCGACAACAACTCAGAGATGACGACTCTGTTCGTCCTAGCTTTTAGATTCCAGTCTAACTCCCTGAGCTCCTGAATGACCACCCCAACTCTCTTCCTACCTATGTCGTTGGTGCCAATGTGCACCACGACTTCTGGCTGCACACCCTCCCCTTAAGGATTCTGAAGACACGGTCTGAGACGTCTCGAACCCTGGCACCCGGGAATCAACAAAGCAACCGAGAATCTCGCCCATGTCCATAGAACCGCCTGTCTGCCCCTCTAACTATAGAGTCTCCAAATATACCGCTCTCCTCCTCTCCCCCTTTCCCTTCTGGGCCTCAGAGCCGGACCTCGTGCCAGAGACCCGGTCACTGCAGCTGACCCCTGCTCGGCCGTCCCCCCCAACAGTATCCAAAGCGATATACTTATTGATAAGGGGAACGACCACAGGGGATCCCTGCACTGCCTGCTTCCTCCCCTTCCCACCTGTAACTGTTACACAGCTACCTCTGTTCTCTGGCGTAACTATGTCCCTGTAGCATCTATCTATCACCCTCTCAAATAATCTTCAGTTTATCCAACTCCAGCTCCAGTTTCCTAACGCGGTCTGTGAGGAGCTGGAGCTGGATGCAGGTGAAGTCGGCAGGAGCATCGGTGGTCAACCCTTACCTCAAATATCCTGCAGGAGGAGCATTTCACTGCCTGCACTGCCATAACTCTACACCAGTCGATGTTCAACGTTTGTGAGGAGATTTATAGCTCGGGTGCTCGTTGTTGTGGTTCTGTTCGCCGAGTGTTTTGTAGTGTTTTGTGCCGTCCTTGCATGGGATTTTGTACAATTCGTGTACACATTGAACAAAAAGGAAGACAGCTAACGATCCGCATCCATGAACACCAACTAGCTACGAAACGACACGACCAGCTATCCTTATTCGCCACACACGCAGATGGCAAGCGACATGAATTCGACTGGGACAACACTACTATTATAGGAAAAGCCAAACAGAGAACAGCCAGGGAATTCCGAGAGGCATGGCAGTCATCCACAGATTCAATCAATAAGCACATCAACCTGGACCCTGTATACCGACCACTGCAGCGGACAGCTGGAACTGACAACCGGAAGCATCAGATTCAAAGCACTAAAAATACCGGAGGAAACATCACAGAAGCGCTTCACAGGAGGCTCCCAAGCACTGAGGATGTCACCTGGACAGGGGACGAAACGTCTGCAACACAAATTCCCAGCTCGGCGAACAGAACCATAGTGACTCTACGCTTAGTCTCCAAAACAAGAACACGAAGTAGCTTACCTGTTCAGCCGACTGAGTCCTTTGTTTTAGGTTAGAGGAGGAGGGAGGGTTGGAGACACTACACGTGTAGTGTCTCGGGTTCCTTCTCCACTCAAACTTCTTACCTTCCCAGAAGCCTCTGTTGACGACTTCCGGGTTCCTGCTCTTGGTTGGAAAAAAAACACAGACTGTGAAAAGAAAAGCGTTAATTTAAACTGGTCTCCGCTTACCTTCCGGCTCCCCTCTCTGTGCGCCCGCTGTGATTTTGGTGTTCAGATGAGGAGGACTTTCTTCTCTCAGTGGGGAATGAATCAGTGGAATTCTTGACGACAGAAGACTACAGAGTCTGAGTCATTAAGTATATTTCAGGCTAAGATAGACAGATGTTTAATCAGTGAGGGAGTTGGGGTTATGGGGAGAATTTGGGAAAGAGCCTTGATCTCATTGAATGGCAGAGCAGATCCAATGACCGAAGTAGTCCGTTGCTGCTCCTATGTCTGAGAATCTTGTGACCCTTTTATCCACAGCACATATTGCTTCTTCAAAGATCTCCAATAATTAGTTTAAACATAATTTCCCTTTTGCGAAACCACATTGACTCTGCCTGTTATGAAGTGTTTAATAATAGCTTCTTACATTTTCCCTACAACAGATATCAAACTAACTAACCTGAAGTTTCCATTTTTCCATAAAGTAATTGCATTCAATGTTTTCAAATCTAATGGTGCCTTCCCCAAATTAAGGTTAAAATTGAAATCAATGTAACAACTATTTCTTTCATCACTTTTAACTCAATAAGATGAAATCCATCAGGATCCAGACACCTGTCAGCCCCCAGCTCTGACAATTTACTCAGGACCACTTCTCTTGTGATTAGAATTTTCTTGATTTCCTCCCTCCCTTTAGTTTCCTGATTTACAAAATTTTTGTATCATCTATATTGAAAACCGATGTAAAATGCTTCTTCAATATATCTGTCATTGCTTTGTTTAAAATCGTTACTTCCCCAGACTCTCATTTTACCAGACTAGCACTCACATTATTAACTTTCCTTTAAATATCGATGGACAATCTTGTTTTTTTAAATATATCTCACTAGCTTTCTCTCATACTTTAAGTTGCTATTGTTATTAATTGTGCAGCAGTTCCTTGCTCCCCAGTCCCCCAGTCAGTGGGCAAAGCCCTGGACACCTCTATTAAGTTCTTCCCTGAGAACCTAAACAAACTTTTGTTTAGTGGGCGGCACGGTGGCTCAGTGGTTAGCACTGCTGCCTCACAGCGCTAGAGACCCAGGTTCAATTCCCGCCTCAGGCAACTGACTGTGTGGAGTTTGCACATTCTCCCCGTGTCTGCGTGGGTTTCCTCTGGGTGCTCCGGTTTCCTCCCACAATCCAAAAATGTGCAGGTCAGGTGAATTGGCCATGCTAAATTGCCCGTAGTGTTAGGGGAATGGGTCAAGGTGTGTTTCTCTTCGGAGGGTCGGTGTGGACTTGTTGGGCTGAAGGGCTTGTTTCCATACTGTAATTAATCTAATCTAAAAAAAAACTTAAATTTGCAAACTTGTGCAGTTTAGAACTAGATGTGTCACAAGACCAACAAACAATTTATCAGTCTGACCCAGTTAGGCATAAAAGTCCAGACTAGAGTTTCTCTACATGGGCCAGGTACGGTATGAGGTTAGATACAGTGTAAGGCTCCTTCTACACTGTCCCCATCAAACACTCCCAGGACAGGGACAGCACAGGGTTAGATATGGAGTAAAGCTCCCTTGACACTGTCCCCATTAAACACTCCCAGGACAGGGACAGCACAGCACTATTACAAATTGGACGGTCTACACCTGAACCAGACTGGTGTCCTTGGAGGAGTTTTTGCTACTGCTGTTGGGGAGGTTTTAAACTAATGTGGCAGGGGAATCAGAAGAGAAGACTGTTAGACAATGAGGTGGAAACTGGAGACTATAAGGATCACGACGTTAGCATTACCAGGGGAATGAGTAGGCAGAGAGCAGATGAACACAAAAGACCAGGTGGTCTGAAGTGCATATACTTTCCTCCGGGTGCTCCGGTTTCCTCCCACAATCCAAAAATGTGCAGGTCAGGTGAATTGGCCATGCTAAATTGCCCATAGTGTTAGGGGAATGGGTCAAGGTGGGTTTCTCTTCGGAGGGTCGGTGTGGAGTATAATGGGTAAGGCAGATGAACTTAGGGTTTGGATTGGTGCCTGGGAGTATGACGTTATTGCAATCACAGAGACTTGGTTGAAGGAAGGGCATGATGATTGGCAACTAAATGTTCCAGGATATAGACGCTTCAGACAGGACAGGGAGGGATGTAAAAGTGGGGGGTGGAGTTGCATTGCTGGTCAAGGACAATATCACGGCTGTGCTAAAGGAGGACACTATGGAGGGCTTGAACAGTGAGGCATTATGGGTGGAGCTGAGAAATAAGAAGGGTGCAGTTACATTGTGGGGGCTGTATTACAGGCCTCCCAACAGTGAGCATGAGGTAGAAGAACAAATAGATAAACAGATTATGGAAAGATGTAGATGCAACAGGGTGGTGGTGATGGGAGATTTTAAATTTCCCAACATTGACTGAGATACACTTAGTATCAGAGGTCTGGATGGGGCAGAATTTGCAAGAAGCGTCCAGGAGAGTTTTCTAGAGAAGTATGTCAATAGTCCAACAAGGGAAGGGGCCATATTGGAGCCAGGCCAGGGTGGTAAAAGTTGCAGTGGGGGATTTCTTTGGGAACAGTGACCACAATTCTGTAAGTTTTAGAATACTCGTAGACAAAGATGAGCGTGGAGCTAAGGGAAGAATATTAAACTGGGCCAAGGCCAATTATATCAACATTAGGCAGGAGCTGGGCAAGTGGATTGGACACAGCTATTTGAAGGAAAGTCCACATTTGATATGTGGGAAGCTTTCAAAGATAGGTTAAAGTTAGTGCAGGATAGGCATGTCCCTTTGAAAACAAGGGATAGGAAAGGAAAGATTCGTGAACCGTAGATGACAGGAGAAATTGTACAATCAGCCAAGAGGAAAAGGGAAGCGTACATAAGGTCTAGGCAGCTTGACTTATGGACCTTGAGGAATATCGGGAGAGTAGGACCAATCTTAAACGAGGAATCAAGCAGGCTAAAAGGGGTCATGAAATAACTTTAACGAGTAGAATTAAGGAGAATCATGTATAAGAAGCAAGAGGGTAACTTGAAAAAGGGTTGGTCCACTAAAGGATAAGGAAGGAAGGTTGTGTGTCGAACCTGAGCAAATGGGTGAGTTTCTCAGTGATTACTTTGCATCAGTGTTTACTGAGGAACAGGAGGTGATGAATGCTGAGATTAGAGATAGAAATTTGTTTATTCTGGGTCACATTGACAGAAGGAGAGAAGATGTGTTGGGTAGGCGAAAGGATGTTAAGGTGGGCAAATCCCCAGGACCGGATGGGATCTATCCCAGGTTGCTGAGGGAGGCGAGAAAGGAAATAGCTGGGGCCCTGACAGATATCTTTGTGGCATCCTTAAATACAGGTGAGGTTCCGGAGGACTGGAGGGTTGCTCATGTTGTCGCCCTGTACAAGAAGGGTAGTAGGGATATTCCGGGTAACTACAGACCAGTGAGTCTGACATCAGTGGTGGGAAAGTTGCTGGAGAAGATAATGAGTCATAGAGTCATAGAGATGTACAGCATGGAAAGAGACCCTTCGGTCCAACCCGTCCATGCTGACCAGATATCCCAACCCAATCTAGTCCCACCTGCCAGCACCCGGCCCATATCCCTCCAAACCCTTCCTATTCATATACCCATCCAAATGCCTCTTAAATGTTGTAATTGTACCAGCCTCCACCAC
>NC_057727.1:1409419-1416528 GCF_004010195.1 Chiloscyllium plagiosum
AACCCAAGCTTTGTCAACCTCATGCTCATTCCTGGCACTGATTTTGGCCACCGTTTCCACAACGTGTCTCATCACAGGGACCTTTACAGTCAACTCACCTTCTCAGTTCCTCATCCTGACCAACATATCCGAACCCCACCACCCACCCACCCCCATTCCTGCTACATCAGGCGTAAACAAGTATGCTCTCTCAAGACTAGCAGCCAAGAAAACAGAGTTGTAGGCAACATGGATACTTTTAGAATGTGCCTTGCGTTGTTTCTCAAAGTTGTTGCTCAATTACGAAGTGGTCAAGAAGGCATATGGTATACTTGAGGAGAAAGTGAGGTCTGCAGATGCTGGAGATCAGAGATGGAAATGTGTTGCTGGAAAAGCGCAGCAGGTCAGGCAGCATCTAGGGAACAGGAGAATCGACGTTTCGGGCTGAAGAAGGGCTAATGCCCGAAACGTCGATTCTCCTGTTCCCTCGATGCTGCCTGACCTGCTACGCTTTTCCAGCAACACATTTCCATCATATGGTATACTTGCCTTCATGGACGGGGTATTGCGTATAAGAGCTGGCAGGTCATGTTAAAATTGTACAAGACTTTAGTTCGGCCGCATTTAGAATACTGTGTACAGTTCTGGTCACCACATTACCAAAAGGATGTGGACACTTTGGAGAGGGAGCAGAGAAGGTTTATGAGGGTGTTGCCTGGTATGGAAGGTGCTAGCTATGAGGAAAGGTTGAGTGGGTTAGGTTTGTTTTCATTAGTAAAAAGGAGATTGAGGGGGGACCTGATTGAGGTTTATAAAATCATGAAGGGTATAGACCGGGTGAATAGAGACCAGCTTTTTCCCAGGGCGAGGGATTCAATAACGAGGTCACGCTGTCAAGATGAGAGGTGAAAGGTTTAAGGGGGATACACATAGAACATAGACATAGAACATAGAACATAGAACATAGATAATTTAAGGTATGTCTGGGCAGAAGCATGACTTGGTGGGGAGCAGAGGGATACAGATGCTTAGGAATTGGACGACAGGTTTAAACAGTGAATTTGGATCAGCTCGGGCTTGGAGGGCCGAAGGGCCTGTTCCTGGGATGTAAATTTTCGTTGCTCTTTGTTGGGTTAGTTATGGAGTAAAACTCACTCTACATTGTCCCCATCAAACACTCCCAGGACAGGGACAGCACGGAGTTAGATACAGAGTAAAGCTTCCCCTAGACTGTCCCCATCAAACGCTCCCAGGACAGGGACATTACGGGGTTAGATACAGAGTAAAGCTCCCTCTACACTGTCCAATAAACACTCCCAGGACAGGGACAGCAAAAGATCAAATCTTGCAGTTGTGATCCTCCCAATGAAGTACTGAGTGGGTGCTGCACTGCCAGAGATGCCATTTTTCATTTGGGATCTTAAACTGTGGCCCTGTCTGCCCCCTAATTTGGAAGTAATAGAAATCATAGCTCCTGCTTCAAAGAAGAGAAGTGGAGCTGTGAGAAACAAAAGCTCACTCACTTTAATAATTTCAGTCCGAGACAAATATCTGAATCCGCCATTTATTTATACACCTATAGGTGGGTGCCCTGTCTCATTACCAGGTAAGGTAATGACAAAATGCACACCAAATCCAACAAACTCTCGAAATTTATACAGTTTGAATCCCCATATTTTTCCTTATTCCATTGTTTGTTCCCTGCTTCGCTTACGTCACTCATTTCCTTAAGACTTATCCCACAACTTCTGTTTATCCTGTTTTGTCCGTGACAAACTCTTATCTCTGACTCCCATAAGGGTGTTTGACGTCAGTCTATTATAGATTATTGATTAGGCATATCTTTTCTTCTATCAGCATCTATTTCCATCCAGAGGCCACTTTGACCTCTTTAATTAGGGTTTGTTCCTGTGTCTCTGCACAAGCGAGGAGAACAGATGTTTTCCTGTTTGCCCATATATCCACCATTGTTCTGTATTCATGTCTCATGCTCACATATCCTTTGTTTTTGCTGAATATGTATTTTCTTATTCCTGTTCTGTATCAGAATTTATACTTGCAGAAATAACATTAATTCATTTATATCCCACAGAGCTATTCCTGGTGTACCTCCAAAAGTCACTTTTCAAACAGCGTCAGTATCAGCTCATTATCACAGCGGTGCTCAAACTGGCTGCCATGCTTATTACATTATAACAGAGTCTTCAGTTCAGCAGTCATTCTTTGTCAGTGATGTGTTCTGGTCATCATGGGGTTGAGAAAGCTGCTGAGGAATTGCAAATTATTATGTTAATTGTTAGAGAACAAGAGATTTTAAAAAGGAACTTGAGTAATATTCCACCCAAAGTGAAACAGTTATGATTTTCTCTACAGCATGCCCAGCCTTCCTGAATGAGAGACGTAACCCTTTCAAGATCCCTCAAGACTGTGATATCTTTGTCCTTCGTGATATTGAGAGAGAACGGAAGAAAAAGGTAATATTTTAATGCATTCTACAAGGAAGGACTTACAAAACAGTTTAGCAAACCATGTAAAGTCACCATAGTCTTACCAGATCATAGAGAGAGAGAGAGAGAGACGATGTTTTGATGGTTGAACCTGAGGGTTACCATGTCTCAAGTGAGGGAGAGTGTTGGGAAGGAGAGTCCTTCATGGTAACCTCAGCCAGTACAGGAAGTGACCGCACTCTTTTGGTGTCCCTCTGTATTACAAACCAGCCATCCAGCCAACTGAGCTAACTGAGCCCCAGAAAACAGTAAATCAAAGAATCATACAGCACGGAAACAGATCCTTTGGTTCAACTAGTCCACACTGACCATGTTCCCAAAGTAAACTAGTCCCACCTGCCTGCACTTGGCCCATATCCCTCTAAATCTTTCCTATTTGTGAACTTATCTAAATGTCTTTTAAATGTTGTAACTGTTCCTGCATCTATCACTTTCTCTGGAGGTTCATTCCACAGAATGTGTTGAAAAAAAATTGCCCTGTTTTAAATATTCTCCTGTCACCTTAAAAATGCTCCCTAGTTTTGAACTCCCCATCCTAGAGAAAAGACCTTTGTCATTCACCTTTTCTAAGCGCCTCTAAGTAATAATTAAAAACAGAAAATGCTGTATGACAAAGAGTCATAGTTGAGTTGAAACATTCACTCTGTGTCCCTCTGTCCAGGTGCTGCTGGACCAGCTTAGCTTCTCCAGCACTTTCTGTTTGTGTTTCAGATTTCCACCAGCTGCTCTGATCTTTTATTCATGAGAAGGATAAAGCTGGGTAAATGCTAGAGTCCTACGCATTCCAGCGTAGGACTCTGACATTCAGTCAGCATTCCAACAGATTTCCTGATGAAGGGCTTTTGCCCGAAATATCGATTTTCCTGCACCTCGGATGCTGCCTGACCTGCTGTGCTTTGCCAGCACCACGCTAATCTTGACTCTGATCTCCAGCATCTGCAGTCCTCACTTTCATCATTCCAACAGAAAAGTCGATGGCTGGAATGAACATGCAAAAGTAAATTGTCTGGTCCATTTTTACCAAGCTGCATCTTTAATAGATCAGTTCCAAACCAGTTTCAATGGCGAGGGGGATGACAAGTGGATGGTTCCTCTTATTGGATCCCTTACCACCTGCCAGTCTAGCAGCTATATCCTTTAGGACCCGACCAGCTCGATCAGTAGTGCTGCTGCCGAGCTATTCTTGATAATGAACATTAAAATCCCTCACTCAGAGTGCATTTTGAGTCCTTGCCACCCTCAATGCTTCCTCCAAATGTTGTCCAAAATGGAGGGGCACTGATTCATCGCCTAGGGGTAGGCTAGGAGGGTTGACTGCTTTCATGTGGCATTGTGTGATCTGGAGTCAACGCTGAAGACCCCATGTCAACACCTCCCAACTGTACATCACTGTGACACCACCTCTGCTGGGTCAGTCCTGCCGGTATGACAGGATATTCCCAGGGATGGACTCTGGGACATTCTGAGGATGTGATTAGAGTGTAGGGGGTTGTAGGTTGGGAGTTTAAGTAGAAAGTCAACTAAGATTGTATTGATTTGCTGAGCAGGATAAAGTGGTCCCAAGGTCTAATCCTGTTTCTGAGCTGTTATGAATGTTCTCCAGTGACTGATCAAAAAGAAACTGTAAATGATGGGCTGGATGACCTGTGTCACTCAATGATTCTACGATCCCGCTTGTGTAAAGCACACAAGTCCAGAGTTAAACAATAAACTCCGCACTAACACTACCATTTTCCCCTACACTCCCTGTTTGATCGTGATCTCCAGGAACAAAATGAACAGAAGAAACTTAAGATTCATGAGAAAGTCACGTACGCAGCTCGAGTTAATGCGAAATTTGGCAGCCCACAAAAGGTGGAGGAAGAACCAAAGGAGGATTCCGAGGTTGAGCATCAGGCCAATATTAAAAAGTTGTCTGCTCTCAAAAGTGATCCTTCGTGGAAGGTCAAAGTCACAAGAGGTACTGCCTGTTCATTCCCAATTGTCAGAATTTGTATTTCTATCTTTCTGAATCAAACATTCCTAGAACTTTGAAACTTGCTCCCACAGGGAGTGGTTGAACTGAATATTCCAGAGAATTTAGAGGGAGAAGGGGATAGAGGGTTACAGTGCTGGATTTAGACAAAGAAAGAGGCTCAGCCTTTCCTTTTGTGCCTCCCCGTGTCTCCCTTTCTCTCTATCTTTCTGTCTCTGTTTGTCTCAGTGTGCCTCCAACCTGCTTCCTCTGTATGTCTCTGTCTCTACTTGTGTCTCCCCATCTCTCCCTCCTCTTTCTCTCAGTTGCAGTAGGTCAGTTATAAATTTGTGTCATTTCAGATCGTCAGATTGAGAAAGAAACATTGAATGATTATATCAACAAGAAAAGAGAGATGTTTATCTTGCAGGTAACACTAATTAGTCTGGAAATAAGATTTATTTTGCTATTGTTGGTTTGCCCGCCGATGGGCATTGGCTGCCAAAACTGATTGGGTATCTGTTGTTTGCAAAAGCTTTGTGGAGGTGTTCTTCATTTTTGCATATTTCTGGGATGCTGCAGTGTGTTATTACTTGTTGGAATAGTGTTCTGACACAGCTCTGTTTGTGGGCAATGGGATGGTTGCTGCTGAAATTAAGGATTTGGTCTGTGTGGTTTGTCTTCCTGTATACCTTGGCTTGGAACAGCTCCACAAAGTTTTTGCAAAAGACAGATACCCAATCAGCTTCGTCTGCCAATGTCTATGGAATAAACAAGGTCAAGAAGACACAGTACAGCCCAATACACTGGTCACCCTACCTCACATGAAGAACATCTCGGAAATGACAACGAGATTCCCACGACCACTCGGGATTATGGTAGGACCACTCGCCAACTGCTGTCAGGGACGAAAGACCCTATACCCGTAACGTACAGAACCACCGTCATGTACAAAACTCCATGCAGTGACTGCCACAAACACTACATCAGACAGACTGGAAGGAGACTAGATACAAACACCAACTGGCAGTAAACGACATGACCAATTCTCACTCATCCCCATACACTCGGACAAGGAGGGCCATCAATTCGACTGGGATAACGTAACCATCTTGGGACAAGCTAACTAAAGACACACGCAGGGATTTCTAGAGGCCTGGTTCTCAGCCCAGAACGCTATCCACAGACATTTAGAGACGGATCCTCTGTACGAGCCACTGCGGAGCAGGACCAGAAGTGACACAACCACCACAACAGACTGGGTCAGATAAATAATGAGCGGAATAGTACAACAAGTTTCACCAGAAGGTGCACTGATGGTGTTACCCAGCAGGTGACCAAACATCTGCATACAAACCTATCAACTCGGTGGGCAAACCAATAATCATATCCACAGCCTGAGTTACAAACCTTCTCAAAAACCTGAGGTTTATTTTATTTGAGAAGTTTCCTCTTCTGTCTTTGTTTTGCCAGTTAAATTTGTTTCTTCTCTCACTGTTGAACCCTTTCCCTGTGTCACCGGTTGTGACATTTTCTCCATTTCCATTTCTTGTTTCTGTCTGTCTCCTTCCCTCCCCCTTTCTCACTATCTCTGTCTCTCTCTCTCTCTCTCTCTCTCTTGCTCTCACACACACACTCATATTTATTTAATCCTATTTTGCTCTTGGTTCCTATCAAAGTACAAAAATCCTTGTCCTACAGTGTCTTCTTCCGCGTATCTACATTGTATTCGAACAACACGTCATGCTTCCATAGACTGTCAAAGCACAGGAGGCCATTTGGCCCATTATGCCAGCCTCTATCTCCTGGCTTTCACTCCCTCTGCCCTCTCCTCACAGATGCACCATTTTCCTTCCCTTTTTTAACAATTATTTACTCAATTTCATTTTGAGAGGTATCATCTGCATCTTCTTCCACTGCTCCCTCTTTGCCTGTTTTCTTTTTACAAATTACCATAAATCTTTGCCCTCTTAGATTAGATTACTTACAGTGTGGAAACAGGCCCTTCGGCCCAACAAGTGCACACCGAACCTCCGAAGAGCAACCCACTCAGACCCATTCCCCTACATTTACCCCTTACCTAACACTACGGGCAATTTAGCATGGCCAATTCACCTGACCTGCACATCTTTGGACTGTGGGAGGAAACCGGAGCACCCGGAGGAAACCCACGCAGACACGGGGAGAACGTGCAAACTCCGCACAGTCAGTCGCCTGAGGCAGGAATTGAACCCGGGTCTCTGGCGCTGTGAGGCAGCTGTGCTAACCACTGTGCCACCGTGCCGCCTGTTCATGTCACTGGAAACATTTTTTTTTATTCAGCTCATTCTGTCCCAATGCGAAACGTTGCAGAGCCATCTCCTCACTCAGTCCTCCACGTCTGTCACATTGCCTCTTCAAAATCAAACTTGATGTCGCAAATCAAGTTATCCTTGTGTCATTTTAGACCATTCCAACCTTAACACTGCCACACAGTGGAGACTTTGATCCTTCAACTTGCATTCGTCACCTTAAGAGGAAACCTACAGCATTGACTGGACTCAATTCTACTGACATGCCCCTCACAGACCCCACTGTCACTATCCCCACCCCCCCAGAACCCCGAGGGGAACACTACCTCTGCTCATGACTCCACCCCCATTCCCCCCACCATCACACCCACTCCAGTT
>NC_057727.1:1420382-1423710 GCF_004010195.1 Chiloscyllium plagiosum
GTACTGATCCACTGATAGTGCAGCACTCCCTCAGCACTGACCCTGTGACAGTGCAGCACTCCCTCCGTACTGATCCACTGATAGTGCAGCACTCCCTCAGCACTGACCCTCTGACAGTGCAGCACTTCCTCAGCACTGACCCTCTGACAGTGCAGCACTCCCTCAACACTGACCCTCTGACAATGCTGCACTCCATCTGCACTGACCCTCCAACAGTGCAGCACTCCGTCAATACTGACCCTCCAACAGTGCAGCACTCTGTCAATACTGACCCTCTGACAGTGCTGCACTCCGTGAGTAGTGACCCTCTGATAATGCAGAACTCTGTCAGTCCTGACCCTCCGACAGTGCAACACTCCGTCAGTACTGACCCTCTGACAGTGCGGCACTCCGTCAGTACTGACCCTCTGACTGTGCAGCACTCCCTCAGTACTGACCCTCCACAGTGCAGCACTCCATCAGTACTGACCCTCTGACAGTGCAGCACTCCCTCAGTACTGACCCTCCGACAGTGCAGCATTCCCTCAGCACTGACCCTCCGACAGTGCGGCATTCCCTCAGCACTGACCCTCTAACAGTGCAGCACTCCCCCAATACTGACCCTCTGACAGTGCGGCGATCTCTCAGTGCTAACCCTCTGACAGTGCAGCACTCCCTCAGTACTGACCCTCTGACAGTACGGCGCTTCCTCAATACTGACCGTCTGACAGTGCAGCACTCCCCCAGTACTGACCTTCTGACAGTGTGGCACTCCCTCAGCACTGACTTCTGACAGTGCGGTGTTCCTTCAGTACAGATCCTCTGCCAGTGCGGCACTCCCTCACCACTGAACCCCCAACAGTGGGCGCTCCCTCAGTATTGACCCTCTGACAGTGTGGCACTCCCTCAGCAATAACCCTCCGACAGTACAGTGCTCCCTCAGCACTGACCCTCTGACAGTGCAGCGCTCTCTCAGTACTGATCCTCTGACAGTGCAGCGCTCCCTCAGCACTGACTCTCTGACAGTGCAGCACTCCCTCAGCACTGACCGTCTGACAGTGCGGCACTCCCTCAGTACTGACCCTCTGACAGTGCAGCATTCCCTCAGCACTGACACTGACCCCTCTACAGTGCAGCGCTCTCTCAGTACTGATCCTCTGACAGTGCAGCGCTCCCTCAGCACTGACTCTCTGACAGTGCAGCACTCCCTCAGCACTGACCCTCTGACAGTGCAGCGCTCCCTCAGTACTGATCCTCTGACAGTGTGGCACTCCCTCAGCCCTTACTCTCTGACTGTGCAGCACTCCCTCAGTACTGATCCTCTGACAGTGTGGCACTCCCTCAGTACTGACAATCTGACAGTGCGGTGTTCCCTCAGCACTGACTCTCTGACAGTGCAGCACTCCCTCAGCACTGACCGTCTAACAGTGCAGCGCTCCCTCAGTACTGATCCTCTGACAGTGTGGCACTCCCTCAGCCCTGACTCTCTGACAGTGCGGCACTCCCTCAGCACTGATCCTCTGACAGTGCGGTGTTCCCTCAGTACTGACTCTCTGACAGTGCGGCACTCCCTCAGCCCTGACTCTCTGACAGTGCAGCACTCCCTCAGTACTGACCCTCTGACAGTGCGGTGTTCCCTCAGCCCTGACTTTCTGACAGTGCGGCACTGAGTATTGAGTGAATAACTCACGCTACTCATGCCATCTGGGCTCGTCAGACAGATCTGAGTTTACCTGGCAATATATTTTCCCACCTGTAATATTTGTGTTAACCTGTGTGTTTTTGTTTGGATTATTTGTGAATGGGATAAAAGTTTAAGTTTGTTCATAATAGTTGTGTAATTAATAATCCAGCTTCTTTGTAAGTTTGTTCAAGTCGGTCTTGATTAAAAATAATATTACTTAGCCTCTTCACAATGAAACCTGATGTGTGTTAATTTTGTGTCTGAATTGCAGTCGATCAGGTCAGTTGATTTCATTGGTTCAGTTCAGTTAAGGGACAAATTGTGAAGTAGTGGGACTCAATGAGCAGCACCCACTTCACAATGGGTCATGGCAATGGGAAGACCAGAGTGAGGAGCAGACCCATGGAAATGGGTGTGTTGGCTGGGAAGATGTCCACTTTTGTTGGTTTCCTAATGAATGTTGGGTGGTTGTTCCTGTCCAGTACTCACTGACCATGAAGAAGGATGAAATGCGGAAATTGGATGAAGTGGCTGCAGCAGAGGAGATGAAACTGGAGAAGGCTGAGCAGTATCTTGAGGAAGACGCGGCCATGTTTGACGAGTTCCTGAAAGAAAATGACAAGAACTCTGTGGAAGCAATGCGAATGTGAGAATGTAATCTTTTAGTCCCCTGATAAAATATCTACAACATGTTCGAGTGAAACTGAAGTTTTCTCCAAAGGGGTGGTTTGTGATAGAAGTATTCCCGATAAATTAGAAGGCTGTGGGATATTGGTGTCTCTGGCTGGGTCAGTATTTATTGCCCGTCCCTAGTTGCCCCTTGAGAAGGTGGGGGGGTGAGCTGCCTTCTTGAACCGCTGCAGTTTTCAAGAAGGAGTTAAAAGTAGTCATTAGGGCTATGGGGATCAAAGAGTATGTGGGAACATGATCTGGAGGTGCCGGTGTTGGACTCGGGTGGACAAAGTTAAAAATCATACAACACCAGGTTATAGTCCAACAGGTTTATTTGGAAGCAGTAGCTTTCGGAGCGCTGCTCCTTGCAGGTGATTGTGGAGATAAGATTGTAAGACAAAGAATTTGTAGCAAAAGTTTACAGTATAATGTAACTGAAATCATATATTGAAAAAGAGCCGGATTGTTTGTTAAGTGTGTTATCTTTTAGAATGACAATGTTGGTTTCAGTTCTTTCATATAAAAATTGCAAAACTTGTTTTAAAAGTTACATTCTCAAGCTATCCCCATTCAGTATTCATGATTTAGAGATGCCGGTGTTGGACTGGGGTGTACAAAGTTAAAAATCACACAACACCAGGTTATAGTCCAACAGGTTTAATTGGAAGCACTATTTTCGGAGCGCCGCTCCTTCTTCAGGTGGTTGTGATGAATCACCTGATCAAGGAGCGTCGCTCCGAAAGCTAGTGCTTCCAATTAAACCTGTTGGACTATAACCTGGTGTTGTGTGATTTTTAATCCCATTCAGTATGATACCCATGAGGAGGGCCTCAACCAGGACCTTGGGTTCATGTCACACTACAGGGGATCCCAGTGCACTACACACACACCCTCTCACAGTAACACCCCCCCCCAACACACACACTCAGACTCTCTCATATACTCACACATAAACACTCTCACAGACTTAAACCCCTTTACACTCACACTCAC
>NC_057727.1:1424238-1430989 GCF_004010195.1 Chiloscyllium plagiosum
ATAAGTTTGTGGGGTGAATTTGGACTTGCAGAATTACATTTTACTTTGCTCAAAAACTGCATGAATCCATGTAAGATTCTGTAAATCCGATTTTTAGATTAGACAGCCTCACAGGGAGTTAACACCTTCAATACCTTATCTGGGCCGACATGATACCAATTGTTAAAGTGCACTTGAGAATATGACTTTTAAAACAAGTTTTGCGATTTACATATGAACAAACTAAAATCAACATGGTCTTTCTGAAAGATGAGAGACTTAACAAACAATCCGAGTGTTGTGTGATTTTTAACTAAGTGGGAACAGGGGACTGAGTTGAATGATCAGCTGTGATCATATTAAATGGTGGAGCAGACTTGAAGGGCTGAATAGCCTACTCCTGCTCCTAGTTTCGCTGTTTCTGTGAGATCCTATTGTCTGAAACATTCTCTCTTCAGACCGATTTGGCTGAGAAGATGGGATCTCTCTCTCTCTCTCTCTTGCTCTCTCTCTCTCTCTCTCTCTCTCGCTCTGTCTCTCTGCTGTCCTATCAGGTGCTGGTTAATGTGGTTTCTGTTTTCTGTTTTCAGAGCTGAACAGGAGACCAAACTGAAGCTGGAGAAAGTAGCTGAAATCAAGAAAGTGACAACGCAAATGATGGCAGTGAAAAAGTGAGGCAATGTAGAGTTTGGCTAGAGAAACTGTTTCCATTGACTTGGTATGGGGTCAGATTTGGATATAAGCTGAAGATAATTGGTCAAAGATCTCAGGGGGAGGGGTTTAAATGGGGCATTGGGGCCTTTAGGGAAAGGATATCTGCACAATGAGTTGTTGTGACACCTATTCCTGATGAAGGGCTTTTCAGGTGAATTGGCCATGCTAAATTGCCCGTAGTGTTAGGTTAAAGGGGTAAATGTAGGGGTATGGGTGGGTTGCGCTTCGGCGGGTCGGTGTGGACTTGTTGGGCCGAAGGGCCTGTTTCCACACTGTAAGTAATCTAATCTACCCGAAACATCGATTTTCCTGCTCCTTGGATGTTGCCTGAACTGCTGTGCTTTTCCAGCACCACACTGATCTAAACCATGACCTGTAACATGCTGCCTAAGCAGATGTCACTGTAACTAACATACAGATTTTTGAAAAAAGTCATCCAGAGGGCAACAGGGAAAGAACTCAGTGAGGGACTAACTCAGGAGCTCAATCAAAGAGCCAGCACACGCACAAAGGACTAAATGGCCTCCTTTGTTGAAAGGGCTTCACCAGTTTACAGAATCTCACTTGAGAACTTCATCTGCTAAAGAGTTGAGGTTTGGTTTAAAATCAATTAGAAATGGAAGGTAATTTACTCCTCCTCTCCTCATTTGCGAGTTTATTGAGTTTTGTTCTCTGTGGCTGTGAGATTTTTAATTCCTCATTTCTGCTGTTCTGGCTAAAGGTGTTTGAGGAAAGGGATTACAAGATTGACCCTAGGATTAGGTTGTGCCACACAGTCACCAGCTCACAGTGATTCCTGAGACCAAGGCACTGATTGGGAGCAGGATTGAACTGCGGTGTGCAGACGCCTTCTGCCAAGTCTTCCCATTATCCCATCTGAGAGGTAGGAACTGGAACCAGTATAAAGCTTTGAGCTTGTATTGATCTTGTTCTTGCTGAATCTGGCAGTGATATTGTCAAATTTGAAGAGACACTGAAGGATTACCAGGTGTACAGGGACTTTCTGATCAAAGTATCTCCCAAAGAATGGAAGGAGGAGAGGGAGAGAAAAAAGAAGGAATCAAAGATGTCACAGGATAAATTTGAGGAACCCCCTCCGAAACCATCCATTCCTTCAGCGACCTTACGAAGTGAGTATCCACATGGGAACAGTAACAGTATAATGATGGGATAGCTCTGAGGAAGAGTCATCCAGACTCAAAACGTTAGTTTTCTCTCTCTCCATGGATGCTGTCTGACCCACTGTGATCTACAGCATTTTTGTGTTTTCAGTACAGATTCCAGCATCTGCAGTGATTTGCTGTAGGGAGGGAGACTGTGTTGGTTGAATTTGTCAGTAGGAGAGTGATTACAGGGGAATCAGTGGAATTGTATTTTCAAAAACAGTATTTTTTTAATCTTGCATGGGATGTGGGTAAGTACACCCATCCCTAATTACCCTGAACTAAGATTCAACCACATTCTCCCCGTGTCTGCGTGGGTTTTCTCCGGGTGCTCCGGTTTCCTCCCACAGTCCAAAGATGTGCAGGTCAGGTGAATTGGCCATGCTAAATTTCCTATAGTGTTAGGTAAGGGGTAAATGTAGGGGTATGGGTGGTTTGCGCTTCGGCGGATTGGTGTGGGCTTGTTGGGCCGAAGGGCCTGTTTCCACACTGTAAGTAATCTAATCTAATCACATTGCTGTGGATCTGGAGTAAGGATGGCAGTTTTCTTCCCTCAAGGCAAGAGTGAACCAGAGGTTTTTTACAACGTTTACAATGTCACTCACTCTGCACTGACTCTCCAACAGTGTGGCATTCCCACAGTACTGACCTTCTGACAGTGCAGACTTCCTCAGTACTGACCTTCCGACAGTGCGGCACTCCCTCAGCAGTGACCCTCCGACAGTGTGGTACTCCCTCAGCACAGACCCTCCGTCAGTGCGGCATTCCCTCAGCACTGACCCTCCGACAGTGCGGCACTCCCTCAGCACTGACCCTCTGACAGTGCGGCACTCCCTCAGTACTGACCCTCCGACAGTGCGGCACTCCCTCAGCACTGACCCTCCGACAGTGCGGCGCTCCCTCAGCACTGACCCTCCGACAATGCGGCACTCCCTCAGCACTGACCCTCCGACAGTGTGGCACTCCCTCAGCACTGACCATCTGACAGTGTGGCACTCCCTCAGTACTGACCCTCCGACAGTGTGGTGCTCCCTCAGCACAGACCCTCCGTCAGTGCGACATTCCCTCAGCACTGACCCTCCGACAGTGCGGCACTCCCTCAGCACTGACCCTCCGACAGTGTGGTGCTCCCTCAGGACAGACCCTCCGACAGTGCGGCACTCTGTCTGTGGCATAAGAAAATGTGCAGCAGTTTGGTAAGAAATCCTTATAGGGCTTAAAAAAAGGATTAGTTAGTTTCGGGGCACTTCTCCTGAGAGCTGCCTTTTTTTAATTTCCAGCTTTATTTTTAAATGTTCACACTGCCCAGCCTGGGCTTTGTCCTCACCCCTCATCTGAGCTTTATTGCTCAAATAAACTACAGCACTGGGCTAAAGCGTCACAGCCTTGTGAAAGGTGTTAGGATGGGTCAGGGAACTGAGCAAGTGGATTATGCTTAGAGAGAAACATTTCACCTGCTGTGGTGGCCTCCAGAGAAGACATTGAAGCTCATATGGTTGTTGGGCCAAATGGCCTTTTCTTGGCTGTGTGGATCTCTGATTCTCTCTGAAGGGTTTTTAACATGTGGTCCTTGTTCTGACCAGGGCATGGTAGCAAGTCCAACATCCAGTCAAGCCAGGAAATTCGAACGGTGACACTGGGCGTGAAGCCCTTACTCGACAGGAGGAAGTAAGTTTCCTATTCGAGGCGACAGCATTGATACCTTTGGGGGAAACAGACAGAAGCAGGATTGTTATTGTAAGAATTCACCCAAATGTTACAGCAGGAATCGCAACAGAAGGTGTAGGCATTGAGTTGGGAGTGAAGGGTTCATGGATACTGTTGGCAGGAGCAGTGAGGTTTCACAGAGTAATACAGAATGGAAACAGGCCCTTTGGCCCATACTGCTCCATGCTGACCACAGTGCCCACTCAGCTGGTTCCAATTTCCCGCATTTGGTCCATATCCCTCTAAACCCTTCCCAACCATGTCCCTATCCAAATGTTTTTTAACATGTTGCTGTTGTACCTGCCTCAAACGCTTCCTCTAGCAGCCCATTCCACATACACACCACTCTCGGGGTGAAGAAGTTGCCCCTCAGGTCCTTCCAAAATCTTTCCCCACTCACCTTAAACCTGTGCCCTCTAGTTTTCAATTCCCCATTCCTGGAGAAAAGACTATCTGCATTGGTCCTAACTATGCCCTTTGTGATTCTATACACCCAAGGGATGAAGTCCTATCCTGGCCAACCTCTCCCTATATCTCAGGCTGACTAGTGCTGGCAACATTCTTGTAAATCTTCTTTGCACTCTTTCCAGTTTAACCATGTCTTTCCTATAACATGGTGACCCAAACTGTACACAATACTCCAAGTGCGGCCTCACCAGTCACTTATACAACTGTAACATATCGTCCTAACTCCTGTATTCAGTACCTTGACTGATGAAAGCCAACATGATAAATGCCTTCTTCACTGCCCTGTCTACCTGTGACGCAGCTTTCAAGAAACTATGTACTCATAGGAGTGGTACTTTCTACAGAACAATGGACAGATGAGTTGAGGGGGAGTTAGCAGATTGTGTCCATTTGTATTAGTGTCGCTGTTAACCCTTTGTTTCTTTCCTTCTAAAGGAGTTCTGCTCACCCTCCAACAAGAGAGTCTGAGCCCGAATGGTCTGACAGCGATGAGGTACGTAGCCTGTACTTCTCTACAAAAATCGTCCTTCTCGACCCAGGAGCAGTCCCAAAGATCAGTGGCTGTTCCACACCATTGGAATCTCCTTCATGTCAGCTTTCTCATTGTCCCTGGATTGGATCCAGGAACTCTGGCTACTGGTTTGCTCAGTCCTGCTCTGCCAATCAATAGGAGCATGGCTGACCTGATTACTCCTCAATAACCTTTCACCCTCTTGCGAATCAAGAAGGAGGCCACTTGGGCCATCACTTCCAGAAAGCCATGGCCTAGTGGTATGATCACCATACCATTAATCCAGTTAGTGTTCGAGGGACCTGGGTTCAAATCCCACCATAGCAGATGGTGAAATTTTTAATTTAATAAAAAATCTGGATGTAAGAGTCTGATGATGACCATGAATCCATTATCAATTGTTTGAAAAACCCAACTAGTTCACTAATTCCCTTTAGGGAAGGAAACTGCCATCCATTCCTGGTCTGGCCTCCATGTGACTCCAAACCCACAGCGATGTGGTTGACTCTTAACTGCCCTCTGGGCAATTAGGGATGGGCAATAAATGCTGGGGCCAGCCAGTAACACTCTGATCCTGTGAATGAATTTTTAAAAATTCTTCCGTTCAATTAATTCTCCAATTCCCTTTTGAACGTTCCTTTTGAATTTACCCCCACTACACTTTCAAGGGGGGGGGGTTCCAGAACACTACTCTCTGCAGAATGGAGTTTGCTAAATTCACAAAAAAAGCAACGGTGACACGAGGAAAACCATTTTCACACAAACGTGCTAAGGAACTGGAGTGCACTGCCTGAGAATGCAGGCTGGTTCGGTCAAGGCATTCCAGAGTGAATTGGAGCATTATTTGAAGAGGAAAAGATCAACACGGAACAGGTGACAGAGATGGACTGAGTCAGTTGCTCTTACAGAGAACCAGCATGAACATAGTGGGCTGAATGGCCTCCTTTTATGCTGTAAGAGTTGTGTGATTCATTCCTTCTCTTTGGCGAATTATCTTGAATATGTGCTCCCCTTTGGTCACTGACCCTTCTACTCCTGGAAACAATATTGTAATAACATCAAACCAGTCCCTCGGCTTTATTTCTACAGGGAGAGGATTGAAAAATCAGGATGTGCTGCTAAATTTTAATCATCAGATTTGTGGATTATGGTTCTGGTTTCCATACATCAAAAAGGACAGAGAGGCAGGAGAGAGAGAGAGAGAGGGAGAAAGGACAGAAAGGGAAAGTCATAAGAATGTAAGAACTGGGAACAGTCAGAAGATCTTCAGTTCCTCCAGCCTGCTGCGCTATTTATCACAATTGTGACTGATCTCACCTTGGCCTCAGGTCCACTTTGCCCACATTCCAGAACCTTTCAACTCATTCCTGGCTTCTGATGATATCAGACCTATAAATTGAAATCACGTAGAGCAGCCATCAGATTAAGCCTTTACACAGCGCGCCTCAGATATAGGAACACAACTTCAAGTGTTTTTATAGAATTATGCAACACAGAAGGAGGACATTAGAACATAGAACATAGAAGAATATAGCGCAGTACAGGCCCTTCGGCCCTCGATGTTGCGCCAATCCAAGCCCACCTAACCTACACTAGCCCACTATCCTCCATATGCCTATCCAATGCCCGCTTAAATGCCCATAATGAGGGAGAGTCCACCACTGCTACTGGCAGGACATTCTACCCATATTGTGCAGTGTAGCCCTTTAAGAGCTGGTCAGTTGGACCCAATCTGGTTTGCCCTTTCACATGGGAACATACAAATCAGGAGCAAGGGTCGGCTCTTCAGTCTGCTCTGCCATTCAATAAGATGGTGGCTGACCTGATTGCAATCTTAAATCCACATTCCTGCCTACGAAAAAGACAGAAGCATATGTCGGGTACAGACAGGATAGATCGAGTGAATCCTTAGAAGAGTATAAAGGCAGTAGGAGTATACTTAAGAGGGAAATCAGGAGGGCAAAAAGGGGACATGAGATAGCTTTGGCAAATAGAATTAAGGAGAATCCAAAGGGTTTATATAAATACATTAAGGACAAAAGGGTAACTAGGGAGAGAATAGGCCCCCTCAAAGATCAGCAAGGCAGCCTTTGTGTGGAGCCACAGGAGATGGGAGAGATACTAAATGAGTATTTTGCATCAGTATTTACTGTGGAAAAGGATATGGAAGATAAAGACTGTAGGGAAATAGATGGTGACATCTTGTAAA
>NC_057727.1:1431625-1466100 GCF_004010195.1 Chiloscyllium plagiosum
ATCCTGTTGTAATCTGAGGTAACCTTCTTCGCTGTCCACTACACCTTCAATTTTGGTGTCATCTGCAAACCTACTAACTACACATCTTATGGTCACATCCCAATCATTTATATAAATCATGAAAACTGATCCTTGTGGCACTCCACTGGTCACAGGCCTCCAGTCTGAAAAACAACCCTCCACCACCACCCTCTGTCTTCTACCTTTGAGCCAGTTCTGTATCCAAGTGGCTAGTTCTCTCTGTATTCCATAAAATCTAACCTTACTAACCAGTCTCCCATGGGGAACCTTGTCGAACGCCTTACTGAAGTCCATATAGATCACGTCCAGTGCTCTGCCCTCATCAATCCTCTTTGTTACTCTTTAAAAAACTCAATCACATTCGTGAGACATGATTTCCCACACACAAAGCCATGCTGACTATCCCTAATCAGTCCTTCCCTTTCCAAATACATGTACATCCTATCCCTCAGGATAGATTTACAAGGATGTTGCCAGGGTTGGAGGATTTGAGCTATTGGGAAAGGCTGAATAGGCAGGGGCTGTTTTCCCTGGAGTGTAGGACGCTGAGGGGTGACCTTATCATGTGGGCATAGATAGGGTGAATAGACAAGGTCTTTTCCCTGGGGTGGCGGGAGGAGGGGGTCCAGAACTAGAGGGCGTAGGCTTAGGGTGAGAGGGGAAAGATATAAAAGACACCTAAGAGGCAACGTTTTCACGCAGAGGGTGGTACGGGTATGGAATGAGCTGCGAGAGAAAGTGGTGGAGGCTGGTACAATTGCAACATTTAAGAGGCATCTGGATGGGTATATGAATAGGAAGGGTTTGGAGGGATATGGGCAGGGTGTTGGCGGGTGGGACGAGATTGGGTTGGGATGTCTGGTCGGTATGGACGAGTTGGATTGAAGGATCTGTTTCCAAGCTGTACATCTCTATGGCTCTATTCCTGATAACCTTTCACCTCCTTGCTTAACAAGAATCTTTTCATCTGTTCCCTTAAAAATATTCAAGGACTCTGCTGCTCCCACCATCCATTCAGGGTGACAGTCCCAAGGAGCCTTGTCACAAAGTGGGAAAAAAATAGCCTCCTAACTGTTTTAAATGGATTTTTAAATACTGCGCCCTCATACTAGATTCTCCCCAGTGGAAACATCCTGTCCACCTCTACCCTATAATTTCATATGTTAATAGAGAATCCATAGGTAAGACGATGTAGTGAAAAGTGGACAGAATAACAGTTTAGCCACAAACACAATGCAGCAAGCTTGAGGAGCCAAATGGCCTAGTCTCATGTTTCATAAGAACATAAGCACTAGGAGCAGGAGGAGGCTATTCAGCCCCTCCAGCCTGCTCTGCCTTTCAATAAGATCATGGCTGATCTCATTTTCCTGCCTGTTCTCCATAACCCTTCAACCCTTTACTGATGAAAGATCTGCCTGTCTCCCTGCATAAAATTATACAATGTCCCAGCAGGCATCGCCATCTGGGAGAGGGAATTCCACAGCAATTTTTTTATTCATGTCTGTGGGATGTGGGTGTCGCTGGCTGGGCCCAGCATTTATTGCCCGTCCCTAGCTTCCCCTTGAGAAGGTGGGGGTGAGCTGCCTTCTTGAACTGCTGAAGTCCATGTGCTGTGGGTAGACCCACAATGCCCTTGGGAAGGAATTCTAGGATTCTGACCCAGCCACACTGAAAAAATGGTGATATATTTCCAAGTCGGGATGATGAGTGGCTTGGAGGGGAGCTTGCAAGGGCTGGTGTTCCTATGTATCTTCTGCCCTTGTCCTTCTAGATGGAAGTGATTGTGGGTTTGGAAGGTGCTGTCTGAGGATCTTTGGTGAATATCTGCAGTTCATCTTGTAGACAGTGCACACTGCCGTTACTGAGAGTCGGTGGTGGAGAGAGTGGGTGTTTGTGGATGTGGTGCCAATCAAGTGGGGGCTGCTTTGTCCTGGATGGTGTCGAGCTTCTTGAGTGTTGTTGGAGCTGCCCCCATCCAGGGCAAGTGGGGAGTATTCCATCACACTCCTGACTTGTGCCTTCTAGATGGTGGACAGGCTTTGGGGAGTTGAGTTACTCACCGCAGTATTCCCAGCCTCTGACCTGCTCTTGTAGCTGTTGTGTTTATGTCGATACTTAGAATCCCTACAGTGTGGACACAAGCCCTTCAGCCCAAAAAGTCCACACTGACCCTCTGAAAAGTAATCCACCCAAACCCATTCCCCTACCCTATTATCCTTTATTTACCCCTATCTAATGCAGCTAACCTACACATCCCTGAACACTAAGGGCAATTTAGCATGGCCAATTCACCTGACCTGCACATCTTTGGAGCATGGGAGGGAAACTGGAGCACCCCGAGGAAACCCACGCAGACATGGGGAGAATGTGCAAACTCCACACAGTCACTCGCCTGAGGCTGGAATTGAACCTGGGTCCCTGGTGCTGTGAGGCAGTAGTGCTAACCACTGAGCCACTGTGCTGACCAAAGTTCAGAAATAGATTCAGCCCAAGGGATCCACACCGAACATCCAAAGAGTAACTCACCCAGACGCCTACCCTATATTTACTCCTGACTACTGCACTTCACACGTAGCCAATTCACCTGCACATCTTTGGATTGTGGGAGGAAACCACAGCAGACATGACGAAAACATGCAAACTCCATACAGTCTGTCACCCTCGGCAGGAATCGAACCCGGGTCCCTGGCACTGTGAGGCAGCAGTGTTAACCACTGAGCCACTGTGCTGTCCGGAAGTGTGAACTCCGTTTCTGTCTACAGACACTGCCAGACGGGCTGAGTTTCTCCAAGATGCCTCCAAGATGTTTGTGTTAAGTGTTGAATGCTTTTTGCTGTGGTGTTGACTTGCTTTCACTGGGGTCAGCATTGTGTGTCTGATTTGATGGCTGCAGGAACAGGAACTTTACTTCACGGAACCCAAGCAGCTCCTGGATATCTACACCGAACTGGAGGAACAAAACTTGTCGCTCATTCTCAACTCACAGGAGACTGAGGAGGCGGTGGAGGAGATCAAACAGGCCATGGCTACTGCCCAGCTTAAGATGTAAGAGTTTCAATCATTCACTCAAACCCCCATCTATCCTATAATAGAAGCAATATAGAACTGAAGAATCAAAACCAATCCTACACACTGGTGAATTCCACCCATCAGCCTGCACGTTATGTGCTGTGGTCATATTCACCTGAACCATCGGAGTTGCCTTGGGTAGATTGGCACAGTCACCAATCCTTCTTATTGTTATCTGTCTCTGTTACTGATATGAAAATGGGAGCGGTGCAACACACAGCCTTTAGCAGGAAACAGGCTCAATCTTGTTAAACACTAAGGGTTTATTACGCAGTTATTGACATGACATCTGAGATACACAATGTTCTGGTGTGAGACTATCAGGCTCAATCCCCATTACTGTTAGTTATATTAATGTTAGCACTATCACTGCTACTGTAACACTGGCTCACTCCTAGCAACAGGCCTTTAAATCCTGATGGCTGGAACTTATCTCATTAGGTTAGGTAAGCCTTTCGTTAACTAACTGCATTGTACAATGCAGACTTCTCCATTTCGTTTCTTTTAGTTGTTCATCTAAGGAAGACACCAAGAAATCCAACAGTGAATTCAGGAGATAAATTAACCAGGAAGTGGGGAGAATGTGGAACTTGCTCCCACAGGGAGTGGTCGAAATGAATTCCAGGGATATTTAAGGGGGAGTTTAGAGGGAGAAGGAGATAGAGAGTTATGATGGTTGATTTAGACAAAGCAAGAAGCTCAATCTTTGATACCAGCATTGGGACTAATGGCCTGTTTCTGTCTCCTATGTGATTTGATATAATTGATGGCAGAAAATGTATAAGGAGTTAATGGCCCCTTCCTGTTCTTCAACAATAAAGTTTAAGCGCTGAGGGCTCTTTGAACCCTGTTCCCTGTCATTTAGTGAGCAAGCATCTGAACCCATCCCAGGGTCTTGCTGTTCCTCCAGCAAACACAGAATTTGCCTTTGGAGTTTCCTGTAGGGCCTTTGTTAATTGTTATACTGGGAGGAGAGGTGTATGGTAAGTCTTTCTGTTTTGCTTTATTGTGGAACTATGATGGATAATTTTGCTGTTTGTGTTTGGCAGGAACTGTGAAACAGATTTTCTGAAGCAGCAGTTGAACATGCTGAATGAAGCTGTAGCCAAGGAGGAGAGCAGGGCTGCAGAACTTGAACTCAAAGCCAAGATGTTCTCCTTTAGCCAGAGCACAATTGAAGATCAGGTATGAGCTTTTGCCCTGGGAGCAGGCCTTCCAAGGGAAACGTCCATCGCACACAGCCCTCCCTCTCCCCACCTTAAACACCTACTCTCACCCCAACCATAACCATCAATGGGATGGAACACTCCTCACTCACTTCAATGAGTGTAGCTCCAGCAATGCTCAAGAAGCTCACGCCATCCACCTTCACCTTCGACAGTCCCCCAGGATTGAGGATGACTCTTCCATTCTGGAGTTGTGGGTCTGAGGTGACTGAACAGGAGCTGGGATATTCAGGTTATCACATGCTCCTTCCACAGTTTACACATCTGGACCTGAGGGAAATGCAGATAATTTCACTCCAGTTGGGATGATCTTGGGTGAAAAATTCCCACAAATCAGTGGGAATAATGCTTCCAGGACAAGGTGGTTTGTCTAAAAAGGAATGCCATTCAACATCTGCTCCCTCCACCACTGAAGTTCAGTAACACAGTGTGTACTGTCTACTGTAAGAGCTTGAAAAGTTCCTCAGACAGCACCTTTCAAACCCATGACCACTTCCATCTAGAAGGACAAGGGCAGCAGATACAATGGGAACACCACCCCACCGCAAGCCACTCCCCATCCTGACTTGGAAATATATCACCATTCCTTCACTGGTGCTGGGTCACAGAACAAGGGAGTGGCCATTTTGGGCTAAGTGAGGAGAAACCTCTTGACTCAGAGGCATGTGAATCTTTAACATTTTCCTCCCCAGAGGGTAGTGATGCTCCACCGATGTGTATATTCAATTCAGAGGCTGCATGTGTGACACAAGGATTCAAGGGGTATGGCGATAGAAAGATGGGAGTTGAGGGAGAAAATCAGTCATGGCAGAGTGGGTTCGAGGGGATGGATGGTCAACATCTGGCTCCAGTTTGTTATGTTCTTGACATTGCTGTTTATTTACCCCCAAACATCCTTTACCCTAGGATAAAATGCTGGAAGCTCTGGATCAGAAAGTGGGAGAGGTTTACAGAGCCTGTATTGGTGAGAATGAGGCCAATATGAGTACATTACAGATGCTGACCAGTATTGAGAACTACCTGGAAGACTTGTTTGAGAATCTGGAGAAGCTTCCTCGAGAGAAGGTGGAATTGGCACAAAGGAACAAAGAAAAGGAGAGAAGGATGAGGTAGAGACACCTGAAAAGAGGATGCAAAAACACGGTGTCTTATTCTCTTTAACAAAGGAAGGATAGACTTGCAATAGTGGAAGTTCACTAGTTATTGAGGTGTCAGGGAATTTTTTTTTCCCCTGTTGGTTTGCGGGATGTCAGCCTCACTGGCCAGACCAGCATTTATTGCCCATCCCTAACTGGCCAGAGAGCAGTTATGAGTCTGTGAGTCTGAGGTCACCTGTAGGCCAGACTGGGCAAGGATGGCAGTTTCCTTCCCTAAAGGACGTTAGTGACCCAGGTGGGTTATTTACTGAGAACAATGGCTTTACTGCTATTGTTAGTCTCTTAATTCTGGATTTTTTAAAAAATTGAGTCCAATTTCCTCAATCTGTCATGGTGGGATTTGAACCAGGCTCCCTGGATTAATAATCTGGGCTAATATCACTTAGCTATCATCCGCACCCCCCCCTTACAAGAACACATTGAGTCAACAGGACAATTTCTCTGGAGTTTAGACTCCCCAAAGCCTGTCCACAATCAACAAGGCATAAGTCAGGAGTGTGATGGAATCCTCCCCACTTGCCCTGGATGGGGGCAGCTCCAACAGCACTCAAGACGTTTGACACCATCCAGGATAAAGCAGTCCCCACTTGATTGGCACCATGTTCACAAGCATCCACTCCCTCCACCACTAACGCTCAGTAGCAGCAGTGTGTACCATCAACAAGATGCACTGCAGAAGCTCACCAAAGATCCTCAGGCAGCACCTTCCAAACCCACAACCACTTCCATCTGGAAGGGCAAGGGCAACAGATACATGGGAACACCATCCCCTGCAAGCCACTCACCATCCTGACTTGGAAATATATCGCCCTTCCTACACATCATTGGGTCAAAATCCAAGAAATTCTTCCCCAAGGGCATTGTGGGTCTACCAATAGCACATGGACTGCAGTGGTTTCAAGAAGGCAGCTCACCCCCACCTTCTAAGGGTCAACTATGGACTGGCAATAAATGCCTGACCAACATCCCATGGACAAGTTTAAGTCTCCTGCCTGGTTGTGGAGTCCAGATCTAGCGGCCTGAATAATGGTTGTATTGTCACCTCCAACAGAGACTACCTGCAGCCTTCAACCAAGAGGCAGTAATGCCTGAGTTGTCAGGCTCTAGAGACCAGTGGCATCCTCTGCTTCTAATTTGTGTGTTGATATCGATGAGGAGTGTGAGTGGTAAGAGAGATCACCAAGGGAGTGCTCTCCTGTGCAATCTGAAAATCACTGAGTACCTCTGGATAGTTCCTGGTCTGTGCTCTATTGGCTTTCAATCCGGGAACATGGATTAACATGGACTTGCAATTCCAAAGAAGGGCTTTGAAGTCCCTGAACCTGAGGAATTAAAATTTCCACTTTCTTTTCTAATCAACCCATTCAGAGACATTATGAAACACCTCTGGTTCTGGTGGGATTTTATACTGGGCCTCCTGGTATAGAGCTAGGAACACTAGACTGGTTTCACTAAGTATGAGATGACTTGGGAGTTGCAGTGAGAGAGAGACTCACTAAGATCTCTACAGAGAGAGGAGGAGAACTTCTTCAAGGTAGGCATCCTTGCAAGAGGATTCGCAGCAAGGTTAAAATCAACTAGGCGAAAGTGAGGACTGCCGATGCTGGAGATCAGAGTCTGGATTAGAGTGGTGCCGGAAAAGCACAGTAGGTCAGGCAGCATCCGAGGAGCAGGAAAATCGACGTTTCGGGCAGGAGCTCTTCATCAGGAATGAATGGTTGTGGAGGGCTGATGAAGGGCTTTTGCACGGAACGTTGATTTTCCTGATTTTCCACTCTAGTCTTGGCTGTGATCTCCAGCATCTGCAGTCCTCACTTTCATCTAGTTTCAGTAGGTGTTAACCATGAAGCTGCTGGCTTGTTGTGAAAGCCCATCTGGTTCACTCATTCACCCTGCTCCTTTTGACAACAGGTTGCCAGCCTGCAGTCTGTGACCCCAGTCCCACAGCAATGGGATTGCCTCTTAACTGCCTGCTACAATGGCTGAGCAAGAAGGTGGCTCTCCACCACCCTCTCAGGGGTTAGTAGGGATTACTGGCCTAGCCAGTGATATCCACACCTGGAGAATGCATTACACAAGCTTATGGAGCCCTTTAGCAGGCCTGTGATTGTTCTCACCAGCAGGAGGGCCCAGCCTCAGGCTCAGCCCCAGCTGTGTCTGAATCACACGTTGAGTTCTTTATTAAAAATCACACAACACCAGGTTATAATCCAATAGGTTTAATTGGAAGCACTAGCTTTCAGAGCGCCCCTCCTTCATCAGGTGGTTGAAGGAATGGCACCCCAAAAGCTAGTGTGCATCCAATTAAACCTATTGGACTATGACCTGGTGTTGTGTGATTTGTAACTTTGTACCCCCTGTACACCCCAGTCCAACACCGGCATCTCCAAATCATGAGTTCTTTCTGATTCTGTTTCACTCACAGGGTAAGGGAGGAGAGACTGATGGAAGAGAAGCTTCACCAGGAAGAGCGAATCCACCGAGCAATGATCAGATCTCAGGCTGAGCACCAGAAAAAGGTCAGGTTTATATCAGAGAACTTTTCTTGCCCCAATCTCCCCATGCTCACCACTGAGCTGATGAAAGCTCTGTTCCCTGTTATACACCCACTTCAGAGTCAGAGAGGTCTGCAGCACAGAAAAGGTCCCTTTTGCCCGTTGTGTCAAAAAACAGCTTGCTAACCATTCTAATCCAATTTTCCAGCACTTAGCCATAGTCTTGAATGCCTTGGCATTGCAAGGACACATTTCAATACTTGGTAAATGTAATGAGAGTTTCTTCCTCTACCAGCGTTAACAGGCAGAGTTCCAGAATCCCACCAACCTCTGGGTGAAAATATTATCCTCACATTCTGTCTAAACCTCCTGCACCTTACCTTAAATCTGTGAAGCTTGGTCACTGATCCCTCCAGAGCTGGCCCTCTGACAGGCTGGCACTGCAAGTGACAGTTGGGATATATTCTGCTCAAATTCCTGGCATTGGTCTCAAAGCCATAACACTGCTGCCTCACAGCGCCAGGGACCCGGGTTCAATTCCCGCCTCAGGCAACTGTGTGGAGTTTGCACATTCTCCCCGTGTCTGCGTGGGTTTCCTCCGGGTGCTCCGGTTTCCTCCCACAGTCCAGAAATGTGCAGGTTAGGTGAATTGGCTATGCTAAATTGCCCATAGTGTTAGGGGCAGGGGTAAATGTAGGGGAATGGGTCTGGGTGGATTGTGCTTCAGCGGGTCGGTGTGGACTTGTTGGGCTGAAGGGCCTGTTTTCACACTGTAAGTAATCTAATCTAAACTCAAAGTGGGAGTTATTGATATTTCTGCTGACCGCAGGCACTGCCAGGTGGCTGAAGTGCTTTAAGCATTCTGACACTAATTTCTGCTCATCCTCACAGACTGGGAGGAAACTTGTGTATCGATCAAAGCCACCTTTAATGAAGGAGCTGGAGAAACAGAACCAGATCACCACTGACAAGGAAAAGGAGGAGAACGAGTATTACTTTAGCATGTAAATCCATGCTTATGAAGTTCTGCATCTCACTGGAATCACTGTATTGTGTACTTTCTCCACTGCTCACGGCTTGCAATGGAGTTTTAGTTTAAGCAGTTTCTCCAATGATCTGTTTCTTTTCAAATCTCAGCAACCCCCAGGCACAATCTCAGCTGCAAGCATCCAAAATGTTTTATAAAGTCTGAGCAGTTTTAGTTTTCTTGTTTATGGAGCAGTGTGAGTTTGTAGTATGTGTTCACAGATAGTATAAATGATTGAAATAAATGTGACTATTTTCCTGTCTCTTTGTGAGGAGTCAGAGATCAATTTCAAACCAGCTTTAACCACTACAAACAAGGAGGACTCTGCATTACAACAGGCCACAGCACTGTCAGGGTAAGAAACAGCAACTCCTGCTCCTTCTGCAGTTGGCAATGTATAGATTGGCATCAATTTCATTGTAGAGCATATTCAAAAGCAATTTGCAGGAATGATTCATCCCAATATCAGTGAGATTGTGCATGTGCTACTGATTTAAGATCAATTGAGATTTTGTGCAGGCGAGTTTGAAAATCCCACTCAAATACCATGGTCAACATTGAATCCCATTCTTTCATACATACTCAAGTCAAAATACTTTTCATTGACTTTATGAACCAAATGTTGAATGGCAGGACCCTGGAAAGTACTGAAATTCAGAAGGGCCTTGTGCATATGGACAGATCGCCAAAGGCAGCAACAGAGGTAGATAAGATAGGTAAAAAGGCACATGGGATACTTGCCTTTATTAGCCAGGGCATAGAATATGAGAGCAGGGATGTTATGCTGAAACTTAGTCAACATTTCCATATCCACTCCTTCCACCACCAATGCTCACTCGCAGCACTGTGTACTGTCTACAAGATGCACTGCAGAAATTCACCACAGATCCTCAGACAAAACCTTCCAAATCCATGACCACTTCCATCTAGGAGCACCTCCTGCAAGTTCCCCTCCAAGCCACTCACCATCCTGGTATTGGAATATAGTGACATCATTAACTGTCCCTTGATTCAAAACCAGATGTTTTCCTACTTTCTGTGGAGATGTAGGTTCAATTGGTATTTTTTCAGCACAGGCTCGTTTCATCTCTGCTGCTTTGGAATGATTTAGAATGATCTAACCAGCCTGTATTTACCAGCAAAAAAAAAATCCTCTGGAAGGTGACGAGGTCTCTTATGTACTTCCCCCATCAACAATATGATCACCAGTGACTGCAGCTCTAACCACTTGAATGCAGTTTTGTTTTGGGGGGGTTCCTGCCTAACAGCGGTAGGGCTTATTTTTCCCCAGCACCTATGTTATGTGCAGGACACAGTGAAGAACGAGCACAGAAATCTTTATTCATATTCCACCATCAGGGAGAAAGGAAACACCCGAGTAGCCAGTGACAAGCAGAGCCTTTCTGCGCGATCAAAAATTGGACGCGGGGGGGGGGGGGGGGGGGGAATGCAATCAAATCAAAATAGAATCTCGGGGGGATGGTGGGGGGAAGGAAGGGACTCAAAAGGTATATGCCTTGACCAGGAGATATTTAGGAGAAAGAGTGGACTACTCAAGCCCTTGATCCTGTTCTACCATTGAAAGATGCAAATTCCATTTACTTTCCATAGATCCATAATCTTTCACAAGGATCTGTAGATTTGAAATAATTATGGTCTAACATGTACTGCTTATAATGGGAGAGCATCTCATACTTCAGCTATTCTTTGTATTAGTGTTTCCAAACATCTCCACTGAGTCACCCAGTACGCTATTCTAGACATTTTATCTTAGATTGGCACTGTCAGCATGAGGTCGTAACTACCCGAAGCATTCTTTTAGAATTGTAGAATCCCTAAAGTGTAGAAACAGGCCCTTCGGCCCAACATGTCCACATCGACCCTTGGAAGAGTAACCCACCCAGGCCGAACCCCCTCCCCATTATCTTATATTTACCCCTGACTATTGCACCTAACCTACACATCACTGAACACTATGGGCAATTTAGCATGACTGATTTAACCAACCTGCACACCTTCAGATTATGGTGGTAACCAGAGGAAACCCACGTAGACACAGGGAGAATGTACAAACTCCACAGTTACCCAAAGTTGTAGACACCATGTCACCCCAGGTCCTATTCTCTCTCTAGTTGCTCTTTTTACTTTAATATACTTAAAGAATCTTTTTGAATTCACCCAAATCTTCTTAACCAAAGCTATTTTGTGCCTCCAATTCACCCTCCTGACTTCGTTCTTCAGCGAACTCCTGTATCCCCTTTTTATCTTCAGGATGCCCTTGATCCCATGGCCTGTACCTGAGCCATACCTCACTTGGGGTAATTTTCCAAAAATTTGCTGGACTCCGGGACAGTTCCAGCAAATCGGAAAACAGCAAATATAAAGCCACTGTTTAATAAAAAAAGGAGGTAGACAAAATCTCATCCCACGTATGGAGCAGGTGAATGGTCTCTCCCCAATGTGACTGCGCCAAAGGATTTCCACCTGGAATGGATAATAGAATTCTTTCTCACAATCCCCACATGGGGGAAATGGGACTGTATGGATAGATTTCTAGTTGTGATAGATAATTGAAACTTATGCTGTATTCATCACATTCTCAGCATTTCTCCACGTCACTGGTAACAATGTGACAACGCCAGTGGATTACAAGCCATGATCAATAATTAACTCCTTTACAACAATCCCATTTCATCATGTTTCTATGGTGCATCCTAGTCTTTCTGGTTGCATGATTAATTGAAGACTTGTTCTCAGACAAAACAAATCTGTGGCTTAATTGTTCCTGAGAAATGTGCCATGTTTTTTCAGCCTTTTAAAAACAATGAAATCCCTCTCCACAGTCACCAGACAAACATGCACTTGGGTGTGTCTCAGTACTTTTCAAACACTTAATTAAATCATGATTTGGAGAGGCCGGTGTTGGACTGGGGTGTACAAAGTTAAAAATCACACAACGCTAGGTTATAGTCCAACAGGTTTAATTGGAAGCAGTAGCTTTCGGAGCGCCACTCCTTCATCGGGTGGTTCTAGAGAACACAAACCTAATTTGTGTAATGTCCCTTAAAGCTCTTACTCATGGAATTCTTGACCATGCTCTGGTGAATCTGTGCTCACTCCAAGGTCACTATATGGTCTGTGTGGTACTCAAAACAAAATACACGAAATGTGGTCGAAGCAGGACTGTGTCCTGTTACAGCAAAAGCTCCTCCTTTAATGGTCTCTCTCTCTCTCTCTCTCTAGTTATAAGGCTAATACACTGTATACATTTTAAAACATGCATTCCGTACATAGACCACTAAATCTCGAAACCTCCAGTTTCTAACTAACACAGATCCTTTTTGATAATTCAAAGTGAATTGATTACCTGTAAAGTTCTTCTGGCAGTTTTTTCCTGCTCAGGGAGTCTATGAAGGTCACTTTGTACATTTACATTGCCATCCACAGTCAACCCATTGCTAATTTTTGTGTCATTGGCAAATCTGAATATAGACCTATCTATGTCACCGAAAATTGTCATTAGCAATCACTCACTAATGGGACTGTGATTCTCCACGTAGGAAAGTTTGTCACTGGTCCTAGGTTCTGTGGCTCTTTCTGCACCTGACGAGCTTACTCCTTGAGCCACATCTCTGACCACACATTTGGCAGGTGTTTCCAGGACGTGAAAGCGGTCTTTGGCCTGAAGATCACTAGCATTCCTTTCTCCAGCTTTATTTGTACCTCTTAAAAATTCATTCATTTGTGGGATGTGGACTAGCTTTATTTGCCCGTCCCTAGCTGCCCCTCGAGAAGGTGGGGGTGAGCTGCCTTCTTGAGCTGCTGGAGTCCATCTGCTGTAGATAGAGCCACGATGCCCTTAGGAAGGGAGTTCCAGGATTCTGACCCAGCCACTGAACGGTGATATATTTCCAAGTCAGGATGGTGAGTGGCTTGGAGGGGAACTTGCAGAGGATGGTGTTCCCATGTATTTTCTGCCCTTGTCCTTCTAGATGGAAGTGGCTGTGGGTTTGAAAGGATCTTTGGTGAGTTTCCGCAGTGCGTCTTGTAGATAGTACACACTGCTGCTACCGAGTGTCAGTGGTGGAGGGAGTGGATGCTTGCAAATGTCGTGCCAGTCAAGTGGGCTGCTTTGTCCTGGATGGTGTCAAGCTTCTTGAGAGTTGTTGAAGTTGCCCCCTTCCAGGCAAGTGGGGAGTATTCCATCACACTCCTGACCTTGTGATGGAGGGAAGGTTGTTTGTGAAGCAGCTGAAGATATTTGGGTCGAGGACACTCCCTGAGGAACTCATGCAGAGATGTTCTGGAGCTGAGATGACTGACCTTCAAAAACTACTACCATTTTCCTATTTACCAGGTGTGACTCAAACCAGCAGAGTTTGTTCAGATATCCATTGATTCCAGTTAGGAATCAATGCTAGGTCTCCTGCTACCACACTCAGTCGATTGCAGCCTTGGTATAAAAGGGCTGTCACTCTCACCTCCCCTCTGGAGTTCAACTCTTTTACCGTTGCCAACATGTGTTCTCAAGGAAGTGTCCCTTATGCAGGAGTTTCCTCCAAGTCAGTTTCTTCTGAACGAGGGTCTCCCCAGTGTGTTGACATCGAGGTTGCATTTCTTGAGGGAAGCCTTCAGGGAGTCTTCGAGACACTCGATTTGTCCTCCTCTCGGTCGGGTGCCTTGAGCTGGACGAGGATTGGCTTTAGCAGTCAGAAACCAGACTTCCTTAGCACATGGCTGGCCCAATGAAGTTAGGTTGGGATGATCATAGCCTGAATTGCTAAAATACAGTGACAATCAAGGCCATGATACATACAGGATAGACACCATTTGTCACTTCCCAATTCAAGTAGATGCCTGTAATGCTTAGTCTTTTTCTGCCCACTAATCAATCATCTAACTTGATCAATTATTCAACTTGAATTCCATATGTTTTAATGTTTAGCCAACAGCTGATTATACACGAGACATCTGAAAACCCATCAGACCTACATCCATTAACGCTCCCATCTGCCACCTTAGTTGTTTCCTCAGAGAAGTTAATTTGATTTGTTAGGTATCTCCTACCCTTCACAAAGCCCTGTTGGCTCTCTCAAATCAGCTCCAACTTGTGCAAGTGCTCAGTCATTCTCTCCTGAATTTTAGATTCCAATAACCATATGAGACACAATGGTCTGTAATTTCATCATCTCTCCCCCCACTTAAGCAGTGGAAATATAATTTTCACTGTTCCAATCTAAGGGGACAATTCCTGAATCTTGTCCACCTCAGAAGATCATTTCCTCACCCACCTCCTTTAAAGCTCTGGGCTGGAAACCATCAGGTCCTGGGATTTATCCATCTTTGGTGCCATTATGTTTTTTTCTAATACTGCTTTCTTGCCTGTGTTAACTGAGTGAATCCCGGTGGTTATGTTAATAGTTTCTCAGGGATGCCTGGTGTATGACCCTCTTCCTCAACTGTGAAAAATGACAAACAGGTTATTCAACTGGTTTACCATTTCCTTATTTCCATTGATTATATTATCTGAAGTTGGTTTAAAGGGCCCAAATTTTCCTCCCTCCTTTGATAAGAGCTTTACTGCTGTGTTAATCTGGATCACCTATATAAGTTCTGGATTCTTCTTTTAAACAACCTTCCTACACTGCTGATGGGCTGTCGTCCAGACCACAGAATCCACACCATTCTGTGCATTTCAGTATAACTTTCTTCAACTGTTCATCAGTACTTTTACTCAGTCAAACTTTTAACTAATCTAATGTATGTGTGTTACCATTTAGTTAAAGTTAGCACCACCAAACTCTACGATCTCAGCAACTGTAACAAGTATACCTTTGTAAAATGATCATCAGATTTGATCATATTCTGATCAATGTTAGATAAACGTTCCTCTACTGTTAGGTTAGTAACAACTAAGTCTGACTGTCTACTATAAATAATTGGATTTGCAGCAATGAGCTTATTTCTTGACATATGAATTAAAAACTGAAATGTAATTCTCAAATTGCATTACTTCGGGCCAGCCTCAAATACACTGAATGGAACAGTGAATCTAATCAAAGGATCGATAAGTGGATGTTATAACTACCAGAGAGAAAAAGCAGGAATAATTAAAATACAGTCTTGAAGCTTTCAGAGTCAGTAGCTTATTTTACAATAAACGCTTCCCTGCCAACCCAGGGACAATAAGTGGAGACAAGTGCCAAAATTCCATTTATTTTTAATATAAATCTGCTGCCTTACATGTGATGGGGCCACATTGCTTCAATCTTTAATGCAGACAAGAACTGTAGGAAGTTTTGTTAATTTTCAAAATCTTAAGCATTAACCAGACCATTAGGTTAAGGAGTTTTAACACAAAGTTGTACACAGAGCATACACTGTCTGTACACAAATTGCACAATTAGGCACCTTGTTCATTGGTGGGGGAGGGATTGTCCACTCCCTTTCCCAAAGGTTTCATTGTAAAGTTAAAAGTTATCTGAATCCATTTCTATCTTCACTGAGATTTAACACTCAGCAAATGCACAACCCAGTAAAAACTAAATCCCCCCAAAAAATTTCACTGCCCCAACACGGTGTGTAATTTACGTAAAGGCAGTAGAAATGAGTGCAAATTCGACCATTTCTGCTCTCTCAAAATCTCCTCTCAACAAATATTCTTTAGAAATGTAAAAAAGAATAAATAAATATACATACTGTACAATATAAAAACATTTAAAATATACATATTTAAACTTCAGTTAAGGAGACGAGGTTTGTGGTGACTCAGCTGCCACAGCTAAAAGTTAGTTTTCCCTGACAAACTGTCCAAAGAACAAAGTATGATGAGACAGATTTTAGATACTCTCTAGACTCACTCACCCAGGGGACAGACTTCAGACACACTCCCTGGATTCACTCATCCAGGAAATAGACTTTAGACACACTCCCTAGACTCACTCACCCAAGAGACAGACTTCAGACACACTCCTCAGCCTCATTCACCCAGAGGAGTGACTTCAGACACACTCCCTGGATTCACTCATCCAGGAGGCCAGACTTTAGACACACTCCCCAGACTTTCTCACACAGGGGACAGACATTAGACATACTCCCTAAACTCACACCCAGATGATGCAGGCATTCTTGCACAACCCATTCTCAGTCAACCTCAGGATTCCAAATACTCACTCACTCTCTTGCTATTCCCATTTTTAGAACACAATGCGGGATTCCTCCAATCTGGATCCCAGAGGAAGCTCGGCAATTTCTTACCTTCAACATCTTTGCAGTGAAAACAAGGAACAAGGCTCTGTATCTTGTGCACACTATGGTACAGTTATGTCATTTAGAGATTTGACAGCTCAGTTTGGAACAGCAGCAATCAGATACTATCCAGTAAGTTTTATTGAGATGCTATATTCTATCCCAAACTAAACCCTGGCCACCCTCTTTAAGGCAGATGTAGAGGAAATGTAAAAGTCCAATGCACGAGTCTCAATTAGAGACCACAGTTCAGCCTTGTCACCTTCACAGCTACACCTGTAGAACCCACTCATTTTTGGAAAAGGAGAGAATTTTTATTTAGGTGAAGGGCACTAATGATTTACAGAAGCCCCCCCACCAACTCCCCCTCCATCTGAGTGAAATGTGTTCAAACTATACAGCCCTCTTAAAATTAGAATTGCAGTCTTTCCCAGAAGGTGTCTTTGCAAAACAGGAAGCATTAACCAGAGTCATTCAATGTGCCAAGTCTTTCTCTTGTTCCTCCAGGAGATAATCCCCATTCCAAGAATTCTAAAATGTAAAGTTCGTATATCAACTCCCAGATTCGAGGTGTGGAGCCTCAGCCTGTGATGTTGAGGAAATTGCATTTCCATTAGTGCAGTCAAACCCTATGTCCAATTGAGCAATTTCCAACATCAAGCCACCCCACAAAGTCCAGATCTACAAGGTGAACCACCCAGCTCCTGGGCTTTGTCTGACTCTGTAGAAAGTGCAAATTTTATCAGCCAGTGTGCCAGTGTGTTAGTTTGTCTAAGTCTTGTCACTCCAAGTCCTGAAGATTTATAGTGCTGCCAGTAAACTGGGAACCGTTAGCGCTGTCATCTTCAGCTGATGGATGAGGCTCCTGTAAAGACAAAATGAAGCATTAGTTACTGACAGTAATCTTATACCTAAATCAAAACACAGTTATAAAACACTTCACTGAACATGTTAGAGCTCCTGTAGTCACAATAGAAAGCGGAGGTCCACCATCACAAGCATCTTGAAACTTATGAAGGGGTTGGATAAGAGGAACATAAAGGAAATGGCTCTACCTCTGAGGAATTGAAAATGAAGGATCATAAATATAAGACAGTCAATAAATAATTTTAAATACTATTGAACATAATAAACCAACAGGGAATTCAGTATTTACTTATTTACCGAGAGACTGGAACTCACTGTAACACAGTGTGGTCAAGATGAATGGCACTGATACATTTAAGAAAGAGGCTAGATTAACAGAAAATATGGAAAGGAACAGTAAGGATACACAGAGTGTGTGAAGAACACAATACATGGAGTATAAACAGTAGCTATTTCTGCCAACTCCAGCAGGATGCTACTACTTGACTCACATTCCCCTCCTCTCCCTTGTCAGCCTCTGGGACACCCCAGTCTCCTTCTCAATCATGCCCAACACCTGCAAAACACCTTTCCCTGCAACCGTAGAAGGTACAACACTTGTCCATTTACTTCCTCCTTTCTCACTGTCCAAGGCCCCAGACACACCTTCCAGGTGATGCAGTGATTTATCCAACTTCACGCAATCTAATCTACTGTTCTTGCTGTTCTCGTAATGTGGTCTCCTCTTTGCTGTGAGATGAAACAGATTGGGTGACCACTCTGCAGAACACCTACGTCTCGTCTGGGAAAAGACTCGGGCTTCCAGCTGCCTGCCACTATAACACCCCACCCTGTTCCCTGGCCAATGTCTCGGTCTCAGGCTTGCTGCAGTGCTCCAGCAAAGCTCAGTGCAAGCTGGAAAAACAGCACCTCATTTTCCACATGGGCACCCTTTGGGGCTCGGTATTGAGTGTGGGGCCTGAACACCTTCTTCTATGTCCTTGACCCATGTCCACCCTGCAGGCCCTGCCATCACATGGGCTGCTACTAAAACCAGCCCATTGTTTGCCACTAATGGTCTCCAATGGAATCTACTGATTCTAGGCTGACCTTTACTCATTCCTTTGTCTGTCCAACTGTTTCTCTCTCTCTCTCTCTGGGCTTCACCTCCACCCATCATTTACTCCTCACCCCTCCCCAACCCCATCTTCAGTACATATCCCAAACTTTTCCTACCTATAATTAGTTCTGAAGGGTCACTGGACCTGAAAATGTTAACTCTGCTTTCTCTCCTCAGGTGCAGAGCTTTTACAGCAATTTCTTGTATAGTTTCATTCTGAAATAACAAGTCAACTCATTCAGCTGTACTAAACAGGAATAAAACACATGACAAAAGCATAGCTAGACCTGTCAACCCTGCAAATTCCTCTCCTGGAGAAGGTTCCATAAACACCCCACCTTCAAACATGGGGGAGTCCAGCACAGAGCAAGGACAAATAATTTGCAACAGTTTTCATCCAGACGTACCAAATGGATGATCCACTGCGGCTTCCTCCTGAGCTCCTCCCTGTTAGAAATGCCAGTGTTTAGTCAATCGGATTTGTATCATGGGATACCAAGAAAGAGCTGAATGTACAGCCCTGGATCCTGGCTCTATCTGGCTGCAGTGTGGAAGGGTTGTACTGACAAACTAATTAAGCTGTTCCAGTACAGATACAATACTAGCATCGCTAACAAAATTCTTAGTTCTTAGGGGTAAACGAATCAAAGGAAGAAAGTGGGAACAGAGTATTATGATGGATGATCAGCCATGATTACAATAAATCATGGAGTTGGCTCACAGGGCCAAATGGCCTTCTCTGGTCCCTACGTTTATACTTCAATGTAATGTGGAAAATTGCCCAGGTATGTCCTTTTAATTAAAAAAAAGGAGAAATCAGTCTAACCAATTACTACCTCATCATTCATGCTCTGTTTGGATTCACAAAGGGACACTTGGTTCATTACAGTCTTGGCTGAAACACCAAAAAAAACACAAGAGCTGAATTCCAGGGGTGAGGTACAAGTGACAGCATTAGACATCAAGGTACCGTCTGACAGAGTGTAGCATCAAGGGTCCCTCACAACCTAGAGACAATGAGAATGGGGTGGGGGGGGGGGGGGGGAGAACGTAAATGAAGCACAGCCTTGTGATTTCAGCAGTGATGGGCTTCTATTGTTAAAACACAAAGGTTAAAATCAACAAAGGTAATAAAGTCTGGATCAGAGTGCAGTGCGACTGCAAATCTTGAAGCTATTTTAAAAGATAGTCAGGATTCAACAACAAACAGGGCGTGGAGATTAACGAGCTTACAGAAGAGCTGTTTCAGAATCAGATATTACAAAATAGATGGCCTTTTGGCTCACTGTGCTCTTTGTACTGACTACTTGATTGGTCCCAGTCCTCTGCACTTGCCTCTCAGCTGTGCACATTTTCCTTGGAGTATTTACTCAATCCTCTTAGAATGATAATACTGAGTATGTTCACTTTCAGCACCATGTCTCTCCATTAACCTCTCTGTGATAAAGGGGAGTAATCCAAGAAGAGATTTTATTAGCTAATTCCTTTGCAGGGGAGTACCTGGAGAATATTAACAGGAAGATCAACGGTGAGCTGTGAATGGGATGTTGGAGACTGTGCTGAAAGCTGGAAAGCCAGATCCCCATCGCTCGATGGATCATCCTTAAAAAAGATTTAATAACGTTAATAAATCAGAAGATACAAACAAACTGAATGTGGCCATTCAGCCCATTTATCAAAAACAATCCCTACAATCAATGAATTCTGAAACAATGGCAGGTTTTTGTCTCTCTAACTGTAAATGGCCGGTCCCAGCAACAATCCTAGATTTTGCCCATCCTTAATTTAAAATGGTATCCCACTCCTAAATAAATGTTGACCAAAGGCAACAGCCACTCCTCCAGGACAGGTAGTTGTCCTATAACATCGCATTTCTGAAACATGATTTGGAACGCAATTTGAGCATTGCAGACTATTTATTGAAAGGTTTTTACTCTTTTACAAAAAAACCCAAAAAGTTAGAAAGCTACAAAAATGCAGAAAAGTAGAAACGATACCACATTATTATATTACAGTAATATTAATAAACTACCGACTACTCTTCAGGATACAATTGTCTCATATTTACTCAACTTAACCCAAGGTAAAATAAACTCAAATTAAATGAAATAGTATTAAATTAAATTACAACCCGATTAAATTACATTACACTACTCCACTCGCTGCACCTCCACTGAAGCTCCCGTCCACGGGAGTAACAATTATTAAACCTGTATTTACTAGGGCTCCCAGGGTCCTCGGACCACCATATACAGCCCTCGCGGCTATATGAAGGCCCTAATCAGTACCACCAATAAAGGTACCGTTCTGCCACCCCCAAAAAGGAAACTGCATTCCGTCCTCTAGCTCCAGCACTTCCACCAATCCCCCCCCACGGGCATGACTTCCAATTTTGCAAAATTTACCCTGTATGACCAGGTCCTCCGTGTCGATGTAATTTAGAAATGGCCGCCACGTCTTATAAACTTGTTCTGTTCCATGGTGTACCATACTCGTCAGACAATCTTGGGGGGGGGGATGTGTTCCATCACAAGTCTGTGCCACCCCGCAAGACCTGGAGGTTTTTCTGATATCCAGTTCATTAGAATGTTCTTCCTCGCACAGTGTGTAAGAATGTTAAATAACCTCTCCCTGTGCTCACCCAGAGAGGGCAGATTCAGCAGTCCCAAACGAAGTGATACCGGATCTGCCTTAACTTCAATTCCCAGGATTGTCTCCCGCTCATTCACTAGGGTACCCCAGTATCCATGAATCTTGTAGCAGGATCAAAAGCAGTGTGTGAGGGTGCATATACTGATATTACATTTGGGACATTCCAGAGAAGATCCTTCCTTAAACTTCGCTAACCTCTGCAGTGCGATACGGGCCCTGGGAAGGATCTTCAATTGCATTGCCTGTGCTTTACTGCATATTGAGATTTTCTTTACATTCCCCATATATCCTCCCATGTTTCCGATGAGATTTCTTCCCATAACTCCTGATTCCACATCCCATGGAGTCTCTCTATAGCCCCCAAGGCATTCCCTCACTGCAGATGGTATATGATACTAACTGAGAGAGCGTCCCCACATCAGAGCACTGCTCTCTCTATATCCAACTTGGAGGGCTGGCCCAAGAATGTGGTCTTCTTCTGTGTGTAATCCCTAACCTGGAAGTATCGGAAAAGGTCCCTATTAGGAATCCTGTATTTCTGACATAATTGGTTAAAAGACATCAAGACCTCTCCCTCAAATAAATCCCAAACAGCAGATTCCCTTACTCTTCCATGCTCTAAAGCCAGAGTCCATTGACCCTGGTCTAAATCCTGGGGCTCCCACTAATGGGGTGAACGGTGAAGTCTTAAGCAAACTGCACTCACCCTGCTGCATTATCCTCCACGCTTTCACTGTATTTATGATAATCAGGCTCTCACAGGGCTCAGCCACAGGTCTCACCTTGTCCATAAACAGTACGTTGGTGAGGGGACATCTCGTCTCAACATCCAGCCATATCGACCTAGAGTCCTTACGCACCCAGTCACCCCCATATGACAGAAGGGTGCCTGTTTGGTAGCTCTTCACATCTGGGAGGTCCAGCCCTCTGCCCCCCCCCCATATCCAATGGAAGATGCAGCTTGGTAAATTTAATTAGGGGGTGCCTGCAGCACCAAATAAAGGATCCAAGCCAACCAGTAAACCTCTGCAACACCTGTCCAAGTAACCACAACGGGAGCATCCTCATAGGATATAACAACCGAGGAAGAACATTCATTTTAATCAGGGTATATGGCCTAGCCATGATATGGGTAGCCCCTCCCACCGCTGCAAGTCCTGCTTTATTCTCTCAAACAATCGTACAAAGTTAGCCCTGTATAGCTGACGGAATGTAGGGGTCATAAAAATTCCTAGATGGAGAAAACCGTTCTGCCACCCCCAAAAAGGAAACTGCATTCCGTCCTCTAGCTCCAGCACTTTCACCAATCCCACCCCCCCCCCCACGGGCATGACTTCCACTCTGCTCATTCCTGAAGAAGGGCATGTGCCCGAAACGTCGAATCTTCTGTTCCCTAGATGCTGCCTGACCTGCTGTGCTGTTCCAGCAATAAAGTTTCAGCTACCAAGGTAAACAGCAGCAGCAAGAGAGGACATCCCTGTCAGCTGCCTTGCCCCACAATAAAATTATTTGATTTGACACCATTCCAGATAACTGCTGCCTCGGGGTCTCGATATATAACTAGGCGAAGGATTCCCTAGACCAAAGCAATCTAGAACATCAAAGGGATATGACCATTCCATCCGATCAAAAGCCTTCTCTGCATTCACGGAGACCACCAAGCTTGGAATCAATCTCTGCTGACACACTTGCACTATGTTCAATACCCACCTGATATTGTAGGAAGAACTGCAGCCATTGATAAAACTCATCTGGTCTTCTCTTACAATAAAAGGCAACATCTTTTCCAACCTCACAGGCAGCACCTTTGATAAAATTTTGAAGTCTACACTCAACAACGAGATGGATCTGTATCACGCGCAATCCTTGGGGTCTTTCCCTTTCTTTAAAATAAAGGAGATATTAGCCTCCCTAAGAGAGGACGGAATTATCTCAAGGGGGTTGGAATATAAAAGCACTGTTGTGCTACTGAGACTTTATAAAGCTCTGGTTAGGCCCCATTTGGAGTACTGTGTCCAGTTTTGGGCCCCACACCTCAGGAAGGACATACTGGCACTGGAGCGTGACCAGCGGAGATTCACACGGATGATCCCTGGAATGGTAGATCTAACATACGAGGAACGGCTGAGGATCCTGGGATTGTATTCACTGGAGTTTAGAAGATTAAGGGAAGATCTAATAGAAACTTACAATACATGGCTTGGAAAGGGTGGATGCTAGGAAATTGTTTCTGTTAGGCGAGGAGACTAGGACCTGTGGACACAGCCTTAGAATTAGAGGGGGTAAATTCAGAACAGAAATGCGGAGACATTTCTTCAGCCAGAGAGTGGTGGGCCTGTGGAATTCATTACCACAGAGTGCAGTGGAGGCTGGGACGCTAAATGTCTTCAAGGCAGAAATTGATAAATTCTTGATGTCACAAGGAATTAAGGGCTACGGGGAGAATGTGGGTAAGTGGAGTTGAAATGCCCATCAGCCATGATTGAATGGCAGAGTGGACTCGATGGGCCGAATGGCCTTACTTCCGCTCCTATGTCTTATGGTCTTATGGAAGGCAGTCTTGGCGATATGAATGAATATACATCTCCAGAAGTGGTTCAGCTAACATGTGTAAACTCCTTGTAAAACTCACTCAGGAACCAATCTGGACCGGGTGCCTTGCCACATTTTGCACCTCTTGTATTGTCAGAGGTGCATTGAAAAGGGAAGCCCAGGTTTTCAAAAAAGAACCATCCCCACAGCCCTCTGACTGGTATAACTCTGCACAGAATTCCCAAAATCTGTCATCAATCTTTTTCAGTTCGCAAGTGATGCTGTGAGTACACTCCCCAGTAGACACAATGGACTGTGAAGCATTTTTCTTCCTAGCCAGATATCTACCTGGTTTATCCCCATATTCAAACAGCCTTTGCTTTGCAAAGGAGACCCTGCCCTTTGCCTCTTGTGTGAGCACTGAGTCCAGAGCAGCCTGGAAAGTCGTGACCCACTATAACATAACCACGATGGTCTGGTATAATGTACCGACTCGGCTGCCTTCAGCCAAATACCAAGCATCAGCTGCTGCTCCCCTCTCTGCCTCTTTCTCTTTGTTGAGTATGAAATAATCAGACCCCTTAAATACGCCTTGGTGGTCTCCCAAAGCACTGATGGATTACTGCAGTACCCCAAATGATGTACCCAAAAAGCCCTGAACTCCCTTGTAATGTACTGTACAAAGTTGCCATCCCTCAACAGAAACAGATCCATGCACCAGTGCAGTGTATCTGCTCCACTACCCTTGGTCATAACATCCTAGTACACTGCTGTATGGTCAGAAATAGTTATGCCTCCAATCCTGCAGGCCCCAACACTAAGTCCAATCAAACCAACAGAACAAAGAATAAATCAATTCTTGTGTAGCACTTGTGCGGGTTAGAGTAAAAGGTAAAATCCACCCCCGCATTAGGGTGGAGACACCTCTACACATCCACTAGCCCCAACTGCTTACACAAGTCCATTAACTGTCTAGACTGCAGAGGTGTACCCGACAGACCCCTTGGTATCCAGTCTACCCCAGGGTCCACGAGACGATTAAAGTCTTCCCCTATAATCGTATGGCGTACCTCAAGAGCCATTTAGAAATGGCGCCAACTAAAAATTTGAGAGGGTGTGCTGGGAGACAGTAAACGTTCAGATGCCATAATCTTCTCCGTGATCTGACCCAGACCTGCGCAACCACTGATCCAGAATCCGCTCCACACTCATCCAATCCGACTCGCTCTCCAGCCCCAGCAACTCTGGGAGCCACTTCTCCAGGAACTCGGCCAGCTTCTTGCCTTCCTCGCACGCTGGAAGACCCACGACACGTACGTTTTTTTCACTGATCTCAATTTGACGTTGTCAACCTGTTCCAGCAAGACTCAAACCTGTCCTTCCAAGGTTCGGATCTGCCCCTCAGAGTTCTCCATCATGATCTCCGACACCGCGGTCCTTTGCTCAACCTCTTCTACGTGTCGACCTAACGACTGAACCTCCTGCTCATGATTTTTCAGCACGGCAGAAATTGGTTCCAGCACCGTTCCAATTTTTTCTCGGAGTTTCATGAACTCAGAGAGTAGATGCTGTTGCTCCACCAAGCTCACAGGCACCATCACGGGAGTCAAAGCAACGGCTGTGGGTGTACCTGACGTAGTGAGGGAGTGCTTTGCCTGGCGTGCTCCTCTTGCTCCTTTTCCTTGTTGCCTTCATTTTGACTCCAAAGCCTCCAAATTCAAATTGAAAGGTTCTAGGTGTTCTGCCTGCTTTACATTGACAATTTTTCTTAGGGATGGAGGTGGTGTGGGGGGGGTTGGGGGGCAGCACATAGCCCAACACAGCAGACCTTTTACACTGCCGCCATCTTGAGTCTCCTCGACTGTCTTAATAAAGCAAATTCCCATTCGCTCTTACGTGATTCCCATCCCTAGCAGTAGGCATTGCAGGGAGTGGAAGACTGGACTCGGTGTTGGCATCACATGATCAGTCAGCTCACATGCTTTCTGGTGAAGAGCTTCATGAAAGGTACAGTGCTGTAGTCAGTGATTTTAGTGTTAAATTTACTGTATTACTTCATTAAAATGTGACTGAAAAATTTATTTTGACTGTGCTATGGTTTGTGTTAGGCTAACTACTATTTTTGTTTTGATTTTTACTGATATTCTTGGTAGTTCGCCCCCTAACCCGGTTTTTCCCCATGGGCCCTATCAGTTCTATTATGATATTTTCTGTAACATAAGGTCACATGGGAACACAACTTGTGTGTGATTGGAGAACCACAAAATCCTTGTTGCCATTAGACTTAACACATCGAACAATATATGCATCAGCCTGGGCCGTTCTGGCTGATCTGATGACCAGTGGCCATAGCCGCTCATTTGATGGTCTTTCAAAGCCTTTCATACAGTTGCAATCTTCCATTCCATCTCCCTTGTCATCCTCTATTTCAGTAAGAGAGCTCCCCTTTGAAAAGCCTCTCTTCACTGCTGTCTGTCCATGGTTCAAGAATCCTGTTAACACAACAACTGGTGCAAATAAACTCAACATTTTCAACTAAAACACTGAACCTCAAGAGCACCTGACTGAAATCAGTCACTGCTCAAAAACAACAGCATCAAGAGGAGCACCTGAACCAAAGGGAGATCCTGCTCCCACAGGCAGTAAGCTTCCAAAAAGCTCATTAAAAATCTGTCGTAGACATGAGGCTGACTACCCTGAGCCTGTCATATTGTGAAGTTAAGGTACTGTAACAATATGGTTATATATTACATTAGGAAAGGCTAACTGAAGTTTCAACATTATTGCCACCTTATCAAAATGGCAGAACATAATGCTCATTAATTCTGGAGACACATTCTGACATTTTACTCAGTCTCTCTGGGAGTGCAGACATTCTTCAAGTTCACCTCTTGGATCAGTCTAAGACTGGAGCACATCAGGCAGTAACGATGCAGGGCACTGGTGAGGTCAATGTGGAATACTATGCACAGTGTCGGGCCTCTTATTTAAGGATGGACGTAAATGCACTGGAAGCATTTCAAACAATTACTAGACTAATGGAATAGATGCTGGAAATGTGTTGCTGGAAAAGCGCAGCAGGTCAGGCAGCATCCAGGGAACAGGAGAATCGACGTTTCGGGCATAAGCCCTTCTTCAGGACAGGTCTCAACATTGAGCTGAACCACTTCAGAGCATGAACACTGTCCTCCATTTTGCTTAGACATTCCCTACCCTGTGTCTTTTGCTTCTGGCCCCTTCCCTCATCCTCCCACTTTGCCAACACCATAAAACCATCATTTTCACCCCTCCTTCAGTTCAGAAGAACAGTCATATCTGACTCAAAACATTAACTGTTCCCTTCTCCACCACAGATGCCGCCAGACCTGCTGTGTTTCTATTTTAAATCAGATTTCTAGCATCAAATGTATTTTACTTTTATTAAACAATATTTCAACCTATTTCCCAGCAATATCCTTTACAGATAATGAATCCCAGTGAAGGGTCACTTCAGCTTAACTGTAATTTTTACTTAACTGACTCTTGAGTCTAATGGCATAAACACGTATTTCTGGTTCTAATGACCTAACCTACTTTCAGTTTTGACAGGACACAGAACATAGATTACATAACAGTACATCACAGGAACAGGCCCTTTGACCCTTTGGTTTAAAGGTAAGAGGGAAAAGATTTCAAAGGGACCTGAGGGGCAATTTTTTCATGTAGAGGGTGGTGCACATATGGAATGAACTGCCGGAGAAAATGGTAGAGACGGGTACAATTGCAAAATTTAAAAGATATTTGGACTGGTACATGGATAGGAAAGGTTTAGAGGGATGTGGGCCAAATCCAGGCAAATGGGAGTAGTTCAGTTTAGGAACCTTGGTCGGCATGGACGAATTGGGCTGAAGGGTCAGTTTCTGTGCTGTATGACTATTACTGTATGACTATCCACCCTATCCATCGAATTCAGCACCGCCTTCCTAACCTGAGATCTTCTTCCCGACCTCTCCGCCCCCACCCCAGTCTGATCTATCACCCTCACCTTGACCTCTTTCAACCTATCACATTTCCAATGCCCCTCTCCCAAGTCCCTCCTCCCTACCTTTTATCTTAGCCTGCTGGACAAACTTTCCCCATTCCTGAAGAAGGGCTTATGCCCGAAACGTCGATTCTCCTGTTCCCTGGATGCTGCCTGACCTGCTGCGCTTTTCCAGCAACACATTTCCAGCTCTGATCTCCAGCATCTGCAGACCTCACTTTCTCCCTAATGGAATAGATGGTTTGTCTTACACGGAAAGGTTAGACAGGCTTGGATTGTATCGGCTGGAGTTTAGAAGAGTAAGAGGCAGCTTATTTGAATTTCCCAATCCTTTGCTGAGACCATCTGTTCACTCAACAGCCCCAGGCCTCACAGAGACTTTTCTTTGCCCTTATCCTGACAACAATTCACACAGGCAGGCAATGCCCCCCTCTTCCTCATAAATATCATCAACCTCCTAAAACAATTTCAACTGCTTTAGCTCTCAACATTTCTGCCCAGCCATCAACCAATCATGGATTCTCAACACAAGTCTCCAAACAGCTCCACTTTTACTTCTACCGGCCGTAATCACCTTCAAACTCCCTCAGTCCAATCCCTATCTAAACTAATTATCCAGTTACGGTAGAATTAATCTGATGCCTGCCTGGGAGCATGAAAACATACAAACAAACACAGTAGTGCCATAATTTTTGGAATATTCCTAACTACTTGCTGTACTTGAAGATCCCTCTACATTGCAATGTTCTATCATCTCTCTTCTAGACTAGGCCATTTATTGCCCAGGGCAATTAAGAGTCAACCACATTGCTGTGGGTCTGCAGTCACATCGTAAGGACAGCAATTTGTCTCCCTGAAGGACAGTAGTGAGCAAGATCACAGTTTCCAACAATCGACAGAAGTTGTCTTAATTCCAGACTTCTATCTGCCATGGTGGGATGTGAACACTCCCTCTCTGGATAAATTCACTAGTGATATCACAAGGCCATCGTCTCCCAACTGAATGCCTTTTGAAATACACTCATCAGCTAAGCTTCTACAACCTTCTGGGCTGCAGAATTCCAAATATTCACAAGTCTCCAGTGATGAGATTTCTGATGACTGATTGTTCCCTAATGCTGAAGCAGGACTCCATTTCTCAGCAGAAGAAACAGACATTCAGTATCTATCAGTATCCATCCTGTCAAGCATCTTCAGACTCATGCCTTTTTCAATTCAAACACTTATTTGTCTAAATTCCAGAGAATGGAAGAGCAATTTAAACAGCCTCTCATCACAGAATGCCACTCATTCCAACAATCAATGCAGTGAATCTTTATTGGACCATCACAGATTTAACATCCATATAAATGTAGGTTCAAACCTTCAAGTATCCAGGTACAGTCTCACCAAAGTCATGAGACCATAAGACAGAGGAGCAGAAATGGGCCATTCAGCCCACCAAGTCTGCACCACCATTCAACTAGATCATGGCTGATCTGATAATCTTTAACCCCACTTTCCTGCCTTTTCCCCAGAACCCTCGGTTCCCCTACTGATTAAAAACCGATCTATCTTAACCTTGAATTCTTGAACATTTTGATTAGGTCTGCTCTAATTCTTCTAAACTTCAATGAATACAGGTCCAACCTACTAACCTCTCTTCATAAAACACTCTCTCCATACCCAGTATCAACCCAGTGAACCTGCTATGGACTGCCTCCAATGCCAGTATATCTTTCCATAGATAAGGGGACCAAAACTAACACCATTTTCTAGGTTCACTCTAACTAGTGATTAATGTACGAGAACTCCCACTTTCATCTGCGCTGGAGCTTTCTGACGTCTTTCTCCATTTAACTAAGTTTCAGTTCCTCTATTCTTCCTGACAAAATGCAATACCCCACATTATATTCTAAATGCCAAGTTTTTGTCCACTTGCTTATCCTGTGTATATCCCTCTGCAGACTGCATGTCATCCCCACTACCTGCTGTACCACCCACTTTTTACACAATCCACAAACTTAGTGACAGTACATTCAGCTCCCCATCCAACTTATTAATACACATTATAATTATGATTCTAGCCATAATCCCTGCAGCACTCCACTAGTTACTGGCTACCGTTCTGAAAATGCTTTCCCTTACTCCAACTGTTTTTTATTAGCCCTATACAATTGTGGCAAGACATCCTTACTCTTGTATTAAAATATTTTTGTAATAAAGCTCAGCATAAGATTATATTTTAAATAAATATACAAACAGCTGTAGTTAAGACTTCCAAAAGCGGACACTTACATAAAATAGGTCTTTAGACCAAGCTCAGAGACCAAATGTTCCATTGCTCAGCAACTGGGAAATCCTACCTGCAACAGCTGGGTCTGGACGTAGGGAGCTCCCGTCGTTGGGTCACGGATTGTCAAACCACCAGCAGGCAATATAACATTCCCAAAGCGACTGTTCTGGCTCACAGCAGCAGATGGAGTAGCCTGTCCCCTGTTAGTTTTCTTACTTTGACCAGCACCGTTTGCATTCTCTTAAAATGGGAGAAGAAAGAAATTGGTGAGTTAGCACCCAGGGAGCAGGAACACTGGTGGATGGGGGAGCAGGCAATTGGAAGGAGAAAATAGCTAACTGCATACTCCTCACAGAGCTTTACACCACGCCTCTCTTACATCTCTTGATCCAGCATGCTTTAATGAAAAAGTAATCAGAACTCTAGAACTCCCCCCTTGAAAGAACCAAATTTTTTTTTTTGCATAAGATTTTATTTAGAACCTATTTCTTTGATGAAGCTTTTGATCATTGTCAATGGTATCTCTAAGTTAACCAGGGATTTTTAAAAATTAGTTTGTGGCATGTGAGCATCGTTAGCTGAGCCAACATTTATTGCCTACCCCTAGTTACTTCTGAAGAAGTGGTGGTGGGCTGCCTTCCTGAACTGCTGAAGTCCACGGTCCAGTTGAGTTTCTGGTTATGCCCCAGGATGTTGACAGTGGAGGATTTGATGATGGTCATGCCACTGAATATCAAGGGCGATCCCTTCACTCTGAGACTGTGCCCTTGGGTCCTACTCTCTCCTACTGGTGGAACCATCTTCTCCATATCCACTCTATCCAGGCCTCTCAGTATTGTGTAAATTTCAATGAAATTCTCCCAATATGCTTCTAAACTCCAGCAAGTACAAACCCAGAGTCCTCAACTACTCCTCACATGACAAGCCCTGCATCCCTGGGGTCATTCTTGTAAACTTCCTCGAGACCCTCTCCAATGCCAGCACATCCTTCCTTGGATACGGCACCCAAAGCTGCTCACAATATTCAAAATGCTCTCTGACCAAAGCCTTCAACAGTCTCAGTAGAACGTCACTGCCTTGTATTCTGGCCCACTCAATGAATGCTAACATTGCATTTACCTTCCTCATTGCCAAATGAACCTGCTTGTTAACCTTAAGAGAATCCTAAACTAGTGTTACAACATGGGGTAAACCCCTCTGCTCATTCGAACCAGACACACAGAGAAGCTCACTTTGAGCTGCAATCTGTTAATATTCGAGAGGCAAAGAACTATTCCAAATATCACTATTTAAAGGAAAGATTAACAATTTTATTCTTTAAATCCAAAAGAGAACATTAGACAACCACTTACAACTCCTTTCCCTGAAACCTATCTTTTACCTCCCACTCTACAATACTGGTTCGATAAAAACCCCAATTAAGATTTACAAAAAAAAAAATCACATTTCAAAACCAGCCAGCGGGGCCGATTCTCCTCTGTAGATTTTCCTGAGTTGTCTTTTCTTCAGTCTTCTGCTGCACAAATTTCTCACGGACAGGTACCTTTCAGAGAGCTATTCTGCCACCAGACAGCTTGACTGTTCTCCCCAACCGTTCAAAATACTCGATTTTATATACCCCAAAACATCGGACTGTCTCATTGGTTTGATATCATCCAAAACAGTAAAATTCAAATTCAATTGGAGTTTGGTGTCTGAGGCATAATTTAAATTGATTGGCTGAATTTGAATTTGTTGTGTACCATATCAACGCAGCTCCAGCTATTTGTTTCACAACCATGTTACATTTTTAAATTGTTCAGCACAATGTGTCAGCCAGAAGTTTCAGCTTCCTTAAAGGCACAGTACACGTCTACAACTTCATAACACTAGGAATCCCAAATTCTTTTGTGTTTCAGATTTCCAAAGTCTTTCCCCATTTGGAAAAAAAGTGTCTATTTCCCATGCTAACCTTTTTTTAAAACTATTTCAGTTCTGTAGCAACAATTAAAGTATCTGTATCTAGGTGACATTACAAACTTTTCACTACACTCATTCAAGTACCTGTGACAATAAAGGCTATTCCACTTATCAAAATGCATAATCTCACACTTTCACACATTATATTCAAACTGCCACAATCTCCTAGTCTGCCCAAGTCCTTCTGCAGCCTCCCCACTTCTTCAACAGTACCTGTCCCTCTACCTATCTACAAACGTAGCAACAATTCCTCCAGTTCCTTTGTCCAGATCATTCATGTACAATGCGAATAATTATGGTCCCAACACTGACCCGTACAAAACTTCATAAGCCACTGCCTGCCATCCGGAAACAGACACCTTTATCCCCACTCTCTGTCTTCTGCCAATCAGCCAATCCTTTATCCATGCCAGTACCTTACCTCTAACACCATGGGCTCTTATTTTGTTTAGTAGCCTCTTGTGCAGCACCTCGTCAAAGGCCTTCTGCAAGTCCAAATAGATCACATCCAAAGGCTCTCCTTTGTCTAACTTGCTCGTTACATCTTCTAAGAATTCTAACAGATTCATCAGGCATATCCTCACCCTGATGAAACCATGCTGACTTGGCTCCATTTTCCCATGCACTTCCAATTACTCTGCAACCTCAACCTTAATAATGGACTTTAAAATCTTATCAATGACTGAGGTCAGGCTCATTGCTCTATAATTTCCTGTCTTCTGCCAACCTTCCTTCTTAAACGGGCAATATACGAGCTATTTTCCCAGACCTCTGAGATCCTCTTTGACTTCAGTGACTCCTGAAAGATCACCACAATCTTCTCAGCTGTTCCCTTTAGGATTCTGGGGTGTAGTCCATCTGATGCTGCACTTGGTTAAATGCAGCCTTAATGTCAAGGGCAGCCACTCTCAGCTCACCCCTGGAGTTCAGCTCTTTAGTCCATGTTTCGACCAAGGCTGTAATGAATAGCCTCGGCAGGACCCCAACTGAGCATCCCGGGACACTTTATGACAGTTAAGTAATGCACTTAAGGCATTAAAATATCCCATGGCTATCATATCTGTTCAGGTTGGGGATGTGGGTGAGAAAAGTAGGGTTCTGGGAAAGTCAGAGTTCTCTCGTGTACCCATGTCTATATTTATCAGTCAGTCTAGATTACTGAATATCACATATGCATTGCTGTCGAAGAGACTTTCCGTTGTGTTAATTGGCTGCTCCATTTCGATGTGATAATAGTAACCACTGGAAAAGATTCAGGGACATTCTAAGGTGTGAAAGGCACTATCTGAATATGCCTTGCCCCAGTAAAGTGGAGTCATCTCCTGCAGTTGACTAATTTACAGTACAATCAACATTTCCAATAACATAACACCTTGCTACCAGACAATGGATATGATGGTGGGAGAGTACAATAAAGCTGTAACCAATCCCAGATGTGGAATGGGTGACACATAAAGCACCTCTCCTCACTTCCTCACAGTTTACTTTGAAAGAGCAGTCCTTACCCATGTTACCTCCGGCTCCTTTCTGCTTCTTCTTCTTAGCAAGCTGTATAGCCCTGTAATCTGTCCGAGCCGATCCCCCACTTTCCTACATAATATTTTAATCATTAGTAGGTTTAAAGCAAACAGGACAATATGTGCAGATAGTCGTAATAAACACTCATTCAAGCAAAGACAAATGTTGCATTATAAAACAGTTTCTAATACTACACTCCCATAATATCAGAATTGTTTTAGTTCCTATGCTTCTTCAGGCACTCTTGCTTGCATTCCTAATGTTGTGGGTTCAAACCCCACTACAGACACAAAGCACAGGAAAACTGGAAGATTATTTATTTTTGAGCCTGTTCTGTCATTCAGTGAAATCATAGCTGATTTATGACAACTATCATATTTAGGCCCTATCCCTCAAAACCTTTGGTTCATTAGAAAAAACATCAATCTCACCTTCAAAGCATCAATTGCTGGGACTGGAGGGTTTGAGCTATGGGGAGAGACTGAATAAGCTGGGGTTTTTTCCACTGGAGTGTCGGAGGCTGAGAGGTGGCCTTATAGAGGTTAATAAAATCATGAGGGGCATGGATAGGATAAATAGACAAGATCTTTTCCCCAGATGTGGGGAGAGTCAAAGACTAGAGGGCACAGGTTTGAAGTGAGAGGGGTGACTTTTTCATGCAGGTGGTGTGTGTGTGGAATGAGCTGCCAGAGGAAGTGGTGGAGATGGGCACAATTACAATATTTAAAAGGCATCTGGATTGGTATATAAATAGGAAGGGTTTAGAGGGATATGGATCATGTGCTGGCCAGTGGGACTAGGTCAGATTAGGATGTCTGGTCAACATGGATGAGTTGAACTGAAGGATCTGTCTCCATGCTGAGACTCTAACTGCCTTGTGAAGAGAGTTCCAAATTTATTCAAATAAATTTGCGAGGGTACAGGGATAGCACAGGGAATGGGATTGATTGGATTTCCCCACAGCAAGCCACCATGGGCTCATCTGGTTGAACAGCCAGCTTGCATCTGCCAATTCATTGCATGCAATTACTTCACTTCTCCCTGCTTGAGATGTTACTGATTTCCGTCTGGTTACCAATTCTCCTTTAATTGGGAACAGGTTTCTTATCCAATGACCAAACTTTCTCAATTTTGAACACATCCTGTCAACAACTCCTGCATTTCTTTGTTGTGGTTCTGCTCGCCGAGCTGGGAATTTGTGTTGCAGACGTTTCGTTCCCTGTCTAGGTGACATCCTCAGTGCTTGGGAGCCTCCTGTGAAGCGCTTCTGTGATCTTTCCTCCGGCATTTGTAGTGGTTTGAATCTGCC
>NC_057727.1:1467271-1477064 GCF_004010195.1 Chiloscyllium plagiosum
AAGCGCTTCACAGGAGGCTCCCAAGCACTGAGGATGTCACCTAGGCAGGGGACAAAACGTCTGCAACACAAATTCCCAGCTCGGCGAACAGAACCACAACAACAAGCACCCAAGCTACAAATCTTCTCACAAACTTTGAACCTGCATTTCTTTGTTTTAAGGAAAACAATGCCAGCTTCTCCAGTCTCTGTGTGGAACTGACTTTCATCACCTCTGGTAAGCATGTTCTGGTAAAAACACTTCCAACATAAGACAGTGACTCACATCCAAGGAATTCTCCTGGATTTATGACAGCTAGATGGGTAAACACAGCAAAATATTCACAGAGAAGCCAGCTTTCCTGCATCTGTTGTGGGCAAGTCTGTTTTTACAGTATGGAAAAAAGACCCTTTGTCCCACTGTATCTCTGCTGGTCATCAAACATACATCCATTCTCATCCCATTCACTGCACTTGGCACACAGCCCTGAATACTAAGATGTTTGAACTGCTTATCTAATCAATATCTGTGAGCTTTTTATCTCTACTTCCCTTTTTGGCAGTTAATTCCAGATATCCACTACCTCTGAGCAAAATAAAATGTTTCCTCAAATCCTCTCTAAACCTCCTGCTCCTTGCCTTAAAATGGTGTCCTCTGGTTATCGACCTCTCTACCAAGAAGGAAGATTTCTCCGATCTAACCTGTCTACGTCCCTCAGCAGTTTGTGCATGTCAATGAGACCTGCCCCTCGGCAGCCTTCTCGGTATGAAGGAAAACAACCCCAGCATTTCTAGTCTCTGTTCACAGCTGAATCACTCCAGCCGAGACAACACCCTGAAGAATCCCTTCCACACACCCTCCAGTGCAATCACATCCCTCCTGTAGTTTGGCACCCAGAACTGCACATGGTATTCCAGCTGTGGTCTAACAACTGTTAAATTCTTTATTCTTGTATCACTGCCTTGACTAATAAAGGCAAGTATGTCATCTGCCTTCTTAACCATCACATCCACCTGTCCAGCTGCCTTAAAGAGTCTATGGACCTGTTCAGAGCTGAAAATGTGTTGCTGGAAAAGCGCAGCAGGTCAGACACCATCCAGGGTACAGGAGAATCGACGTTTCGGGTATAAGCCCTTCTTCAGGAACCTATGGACCTGTTCAGCAAGGTTCCTCTGATCCTCTATATTTCATATGGTCCTACCATTCTATGTGAACTCTCTCACCTTGTTAGTCCTCCCAAAATGCATCACTTCACAGTTTTCAGGATTAAATTCCAGTTGCCTCGGTTCAGCCAATCTGATCAGTTAGGTCATCCTCAAAGGAATTATCCTCATCATTATTAACCACACCACCAATTTTCATGTCACCTGTAAACTTACTGATCATACCTCCTACATTCACATCTGGACCATTAACGTACGCAACAAACAGCAAGGGATACAGAACCAATGTAGTATGCCACTGGACACAAGTTTCCTGTTAATAAACAGTCTTTGACCACCATCCACTGCTCCCTGCCGATATGGAGTTAAGCCACAGATCAGCCATCATCTCACTTCATGGTGATAACAAGCTCAAGGGGCTAAATGGTCTACTTCTGTTCCTGCTTGAATTAAGCCTGAAGATATGTGTATAATGTAACGGCACCGAAACATGCCATTCAGCCCAACTCAATACTCCACACAAACCTTCTCCCACCCGTGGTCAATCTCATTCCATCAGCACAGATTCTAAATGATCAGTCGCCTGAAACGTGACCAATACTTACAAGGAAGGGACAGCAAGACACCATGTTTAACTCTAATTCTTTCTGTGTGCTGAAGTTGCCAGCTGCAGGGTTTAAATTGGAGAACACAAACTGAGTGACCACTTTGTTCGTCTCCTGCTGGCTCATCATATCAGATACACTCAGCATGTGCCGTTCGACTTTAGTTGGAGTCAACAATTCTGGGACATGGCTGGCCCCAAGGCTGCTGGAAGGAGTCAGGGCTCCACTGGATGACAGGCCTTGTAGATCCTGACAGCTTCCCGTAGATCTCATTGACAAGGTACTCAGGGACCCCAGCCCCTCTGTACTGACTGGCTGTACACCTTCCAAATTCAAGCTATTTGCCTGTAAAACACCAGTAGTGAGGCCCAGAGTGCTGTCTATGGTGTGCGACATGTCTGCAGTGGCTACAATAAGAGGATCTGAGGATTGTGCCATGGCATTGCTGTTAACAGAAACTGTTCCTCCAAGACTGGATCCCACAGAAGCAGCATCGATCGTCAGGATTCCAGAGCTCACAAGTGATATGTCTGGCGAGATGCTGACCGGATTGACTGGGACAGTGGTGAAGAGTGAGGCAATGTCCACGTTGCTAAGGTCACCTTGACTCGGACTTGTCAGCTCACTGCTTGGGGTCAAGGAGCCCGTCATTTCCAATTGGGAGAATAAATCTGAAACAGAGACAATTGGCAAATCTGTCAATTCAGCACAGACCTTATCAGTTCTATTTAAAACTAAAGAATGCAAGCAAGGAAGGAGGCCTTTCAGCCCATTGTAACTGTGCTATCCATTCATCCCACTCCTTCTGTTCTTTCCCCACAGCTCATGAAATATTTCCTTTTTAACTTTTTGTCCTTTTCTCTCCCCATGGAGTTACACCTGACTCTGCTTCTATCACCTGTCCAGGAAAGTGAATCCCAGATATCACTGCATCAGAATATTACATTTTATAGCATGCCCTGGTTCCTTTGCTAAATGCCTATTATCTGCTGAAACCAGCTTTCTAGCAAATCATACAACTAATGCAGTGGACAGCACTTTAAACTAAACAGTGTGTGTAATGACACAGAGCGAAGGCTACTTCTGAGCATTAATCTCTATCCAACATGACAGATGCAGTCCTACCTGTCCATGCTGTGAACACTCAGGACAGCCATGGAAATGACTTCAAGATCCTTTCCTCAGGGACAGAAAAAATTGTTGATATTGCTTTTTGGAGGATCCAGAGGAGCATCCCTTTACAGTACTTCAAAATCAGCAGATTTCAATAGGTCAGTATCAGGATGTCCACTGAAACAGGCCAGTGAGAGGGTACAGTTCCTGGAATCCTGCATTGCCTAGTAGCCAATGGCACTTAGTATTACCAAAGTTTAAAGCAGAGGTGTAGAGATGACCCTACCAGAGCTGATGTTATGCTGCTTCATCATGTGGGTCTTGATGCTGTGCTTAGAGTTGAAGAATTTGCTGCAGTTGGATAGGGGGCAGCGTGTTTTCACTTTTTCTGCATCTTCTAGGTGCTTTTTGGAATGGATGTATAGGCTGCTACGTGCTGAGAATCGAGCTTCGCAACCTGAGCATTTAAGAAATTTACATTATGCAAAAACAATCAGCCTTATGAACAAGTTAAAAAAAACATGAACAGCACAGAAACAAGTCATTCACGTGTTTATACATCACACAAGTCTCTCCTAAATTCTCTTCATATCGCCCTATCCTTCTATTCCTGACTGTTTATACAGTTTCTCTTAAAATGTATCAGCACAATTCACCTTAACCACACCCTGTGCTGGTGAGTGCCACATCCTCCCCACCCTCTGGAAACCACACCCTGTGCTGGTGAGTGCCACATCCTCCCCACCCTCTGGATACAGACTGCTATACCCATTTCACCTTAACCACACCCTGTGCTGGTGAGTGCCACATCCTCCCCACCCTCTGGATTACAGACTGCTATACCCATTTCACCTTAACCACACCCTGTGCTGGTGAGTGCCACATCCTCCCCACCCTCTGGATTACAGACTGCTATACCCATTTCGTGTTTACAATATTCCTGTTTTACTTCACCTATCACTCATCACTATTGCAATTTGACTCTGATGGTTACGTTTTTTCAAAAATATTATTTCCAAAATGCTTATATGCCAGAGGTGAGATGGGGAGGTTAATAAACCACACATCTGTTGTGCTACAAGGGTGATTCAAATCAATTAATTAGGAGTTGAAATTTAAATATCTGAAATAAAACTGGGGGAATAGAAGACGACAGCCTGCATTTATTGAAGGGTCAGTATTTCACAATACTTAATTTGAAGTCCAGTTACTTAGGTATTATGCAAGACTTTAAGATCAGCTGTGGTGGAGCAAACAGCCAGCTCAACCCAGACTGAAAACTGCATTTTAGCCCCACTGAAGCTTCACATGCCCAAAACTACTGAGGGAGTGTGCAATGTTACAGCTATTGTTGTTTAAGTGAAATGTTAAATTAAGCCCCTTCTCAGCCCCCTTCATGTAGCTATAAAAGATTCCCCAGCCCATGCAGGAGAATTCCCTCCCCTGAATCCTTACCAATATTCAGCTCCACAGCTGCACCCATCCAGACAGCTGGAGAGAATTCCATCACACACCTGTTTGAGGTCTTGCCTCTACACTTACAAGACCACTGGATATCTTTATTCAAGTTTATCAAGCACTTATTTGCACTGTTCATTCCAAGGGACTTCAAAAACATATAGCTCCTGAACCCAGTCAGACTAGCTCAGACCTACCTTCCACGGGACAAACAAATGGCCTGGTCCCAAGGTGAGTGATGCTGTGTCCCTTCAGATGCTCCGCCCTTGTGAACGATTTTCCACAGCCATCCACAGGACAGACAAACCTCCGATCATCTTCATGGGTTCTTGAGGGAAAAACAAAAACTACAGAGCTCAGCAATTTGTGATGACAGGCTAGGAAGTGACTGCACTTGATGCAGGTAACTATTAGACCTTGGTGGAGTTCCTAACGTCACACACAGTAAATGTATTAAGGCCTTAAAAGGTTGAAAGAGAAAATGGGAAATAACAAATGTGGCTAGCCAACACTAGGCTAGCAGGAGGCCATTCGGCCCATTTGCCGATGACTCAATCATGATTGATCTGAATAGAACTTTAGAATGTTGTCAAAAGAGTAAGCAAAAACTAAGAAATTTCAGGAGTTTCAGCTTGAGATGCTGTGCCTGAAATGAGAGATTTAGATCATAAAAGCGAGATTCATTTAATTTACCATGTATCTGTTGCAGGTGGGTATGAGTATTTTGAAGAACTGGGAATTTCCACAGTTTCTTGGCCAAAATCATTAAAACTGACTGGCTATTATGCTGCTGTCTGTGGGTGCTTGCTATGCGCAAATTGGAGGCTTTGCAACTGTAGTATTACGGTACTAAATGTAAAATTGGAAAAGTTCAGCTTTCGCATCCAGCCTGATGTAAACAAATGCCCTACAAAAACTGACATCTTTTTGGGCTTTTATTTTTACCTTTTGTGCCGTAGTAATTTTGACATGCAGGTGAATGACCAGCCACAGCCATCGAAGTCACATATGAAGGGCCTTTCACCTGCATAAGAAAGATTGTCCTTTTAAATGTCTGTGGTGCCATTTATTCCAGTTCAGCTAAAAATTTTACAGCATTCCAGCAGTTAAAATATAACACCCAGCAGAAATGATACAACACTGGGAAAGCATTCTCTAAATGCATCAAACTCAGAATATTTAGGAATTGTATGCGTTTTTCTGTGACCACAGGAACAACAACAGCCTATTCAAACCAGGCTTCAGTCGGGCACATTTTCTCAAATTGAAGAAAACTGTACAAGTGGAGGCCACACAAGTAGCTCTGATGCTTTCAGTTACTGAAAGCAGGAATTCTTTTGACAGGAGAGAAGCATCAATCCTTACAGCTGAACAGGTTCAAAATAGTCCTGTCACCAACCGTTACCCATCATGTGATTCCCTCAGAGGCACTGGTGAAGAATACAATAAGTCAAGAGGTGAACGAGACTGTTCCATAAGTTATCATCGTACCTGTGTGACTTCTCAGGTGTATCTTCAAGCGACAGGCTTTGTCATAACGTTTGTCACAGCCTGGGAAAGAACAAGTGAAATGCTCCTGATCTCGGAAGTGGGAACGGTTGTGAGAACCAAGGGCACTGATGGTAATGAATGTCTTCTCGCAACCTGCAACAGAGAATGGGTTTTGCCAAATTTAGAATAAAACACATGCGCCATCTCTTCCTCATCATGCCAGTAGCCCACATTTATACTGCAAAAAGTATTTACTTGAATTTCTCAGTCAAACAGTATCCACACAAATGGCAATACAATCGGACATGCATGCCTGGGAGCCTGCTATGGTAGCTGGTCACAGCTGACCAACGCAATTGTTGTCTCTCTGTCTCTCTTCTTTCAGGATGCCCCTTATAGCCTATCATTTTAACTGTGCTCCATGTCAAACCGTACTCCTCGAAATGCCATGGAACAATTGCTAGGTTAAACGAGTTACATAAACACATGCACTTGTTGCAAAACAACTCAATTTCAAGCCACCACTTAAGCAGGCCAACTGCTCTCTTAACATGAAATACAGAGGAGCTGAATGGCCTCAAATAATACAAATTTGAAAAACACTAAATGGATCAATAGCATCTCTACTGAGAGAAAAGGAGCTAGTGCTCCAGGTTAATGATTTATTCCAACAAAGGGTTATCGAGTTGAAATGGTACCTCAGTTTCTCTCTCCACAGATGCTGTCAGGCCTGCACTGTATTTCCAGCAAATGCAAAACTTTTGCTTTTGCGCTTTCTGTGGTGTATTTCTAGCGTTTAATAGAACACAGTGACAAGCCACTCAACCCAACCAGTTCATGCTAACACTTGTTAACAATTCTCATGAACCTCCTCCCACCATTCCATCGTAACTTCCCATGCGTTCCTATTTCCTGTGTTCATCCAACTTCACCTTGAATTTTAATTCTCTATCCCAAAGAGCTGTGGAAGCTTGGTTACGGAGAATGTTCAAGGCAGAAATTGTTTCTAAATTTTAAACGTATCAATGATATAGGAATAGTATGGTAAAATGGCATTAAAGTAGATCATCTTTGATCTAGCTGAAGAGTGAAATGGGCTTGATAGACCAAATGGCTTCCTTTTGCTCCTACTTCTTACATTCCTGAGTTTCACATTCCCTATTATCTGCATCAAGATCTTTCTCCTGAATAACCCATTGGAATAATTTGTGACTATCTTCTCTTTATGATCTCTAAATTTAGTCTCTGCCTCAAGTGGAAGCCACTTCTGTCTACATGATCAAAAGAACACTGAATTATGGGATTAAATCCTTCCTGTCCTATAAACATGTCCTCTCCATTCTCATGTCCAATTATAAGTAATTTCTTGAGAAAGACCATTCAAAAGCAGATGCCATCAGATGCCAGGATGCCATCAGTCCATCATGTCTATGTCAATGGTTTGAAAGAGTTGTCCAGCTCCTCTGTGTGCTTGCCCCACCTCAATATTCCCAAAAAATCTCCCATTCAACATATATCCAATTATCTTCTGGGAGAAGCTCAGAGCTAACACCTTTTGCGAAAAACAATCCCAAAACTGTGTATGATGAAGGGCACCTAATTTCACATCTGGAAGTGTAAAAAAAATTAGATTGTCCTAGAATCTAATGAGCAGAATTACTTGCTATCTACTTACTTGTCCCTCTTGAGATATTGAAAACTTTATCAAATCACTCCTGAATCCTTCCAAATTCCAGAATCCCAGTTGCTGGCTTAATCGCTACTTGTAATTAGACCTTTGCCGAGTCTCCGTAACAGTCTTGTATACACTCACTGTACATCCTCCACAGGCAAATCTGTCTTTCCCAAGGTATGTTACCAAAGTAGAGATGTACAAAATTATGGGCACAAAGGGAATTAAGGGTCATGGGAAATGGCAGGAAGCATCAGAGGCATATCTGTCAGTTTTCTTCAATGTTACTGTTATGGACCAGACCAGACCCTGTCAAACTATTTTAAGAAGGGAGCCTAGACCCTGACTTTTTATTATTTTAAAAGTAAATGTACTGTGTTCCAGGTGCACTTTGATTGGTCAAACTACTCGATGTTAAGCAAAATATTTAAAAACCATCGTTAAAATGCAATAGAAAGATGAACTTAAGAGTAACAACTCTACTGGAAAAATTAACAGAATAACAGATACAATTAACTATTACTAATTAACCGTTCTAACATGGCATAAACACATTCCTTGGCAAAAAGGCAAATGCACACAAATAGATTTTTTTCACAGGTAACCCAGCAGCAGAGAGAAACCCCTAGCCTCCAGCTGTAACCAAGACAAAGAAAAGATAGCTTCGACTTCTTCAAAACTTCAGCAGCTTCTGCCCTTTCAAGATTCCAACAGCAAGTGCACAAAGCTAAAAAACTAAAAATCCTGGCCTGCGAACACATCCATTGTTCCAGCTTTAAATAAAATCCAAGGCTTTACAAGCTGGTTATGGCTTTTTCAAGTAGACAGCTTGACATCTGTCTTAAAATCTTTCTTTAAAAAAAAAACCAGGACAAAGTAACCCATTAAAGCTACAGCGTCATGACTGTTACATGGTCAAAGGGCTCAGCTCCTACGTTTTATATTCTAATTTACTTCCTAAATCTGCATTTCATGTTGCAATTGTACAAAACTCTGGTGCGCACCTGGAGTTTTGCGTACAGGTCTGATCACTGTGTTATAGGAAGGATATGGAACTTTTGGAAATGGCTCAGAGGAGATTTACTAAGATGTTGCCTGATATGGAGGGAAGATCTTCTGAGGAAATCCTGAGGGACTTGAGGCTGGACAGGTGACTTAATTGTGACAGATATGATAATCTAACGGATAAATAGATTGGACAGAGAGCGCCTTTTACCTCGAGTGGTGATGGCTAGCATGAGGGGACATAGAGGTCTCACCAGCACCTGGTGAACAGGAGTAGGGGCATGGAATGACCTGCCTGCAACAGTAGTAGATTTGTCAACTTTAAAAGCATTTAAATAGTCATTGGGTAGACACATGGATGAAAATGGAATAGTGTAGATTAGATGGGCTTCAGATTGGTTTCACAGGTCGGTACAACATTGAGGGCCGAAGGGCCTGCACTGTGCTGTAATGTTCTAGTCCTCCAAAGAGAAAGATCAATATTTTCCTCGCATTCCCACATTAGTGTTTATTTTTTTAAAAATGTTATCCTTGGACCTTCACTGTTTCTAGGTTTTTACCATTTTTTAATACAGGACCTTCTTGTATTTATTTTAGGTACAAAGCCAATAACTACACATTTACCTACGTGGAAGGTAATGGAAATACATTTGCTACAATTTTGCTTAATCAATAGCCCTTCACAATTTTATCATCCATACATACTGATTATAATGTCAGCTAGAATAGTTAAGTGGTCGATTGTTATTTCTACAGATTTGATGGGCTGAAGAGCCTTTTTCTTGTGCTGAAGACCTCTTATAAAAGTTTGGTGTGAATATAAACTTTAATAAATGGTGACTAGTTGAAGATGATAAGACCATACGAAACAGGAAGAGGAGTAGGCCATTTGGTTCCTCCACCCTACTCCACTATTCACCATGTCTGATCTAATATTCCTCACATCCATTTTCCTGTCCGTTCCGCATAACCGTTGATTGGACTAATGATCAAGAATATACCTAACTCAGCCTTAAATATACACAACGACCCTACACCCACAGCTGTGGCAAGGACTTCCAGTGACTCTCACCCTTCAGAAGAAATTCCTCCATCCTGACACCAAGCCCCCTCTGTAGTCCCATTGCTGCCCCAATGTGTGTCCCTCCATCCCAATACCAAGCCCCCTCTGTAGTCCCATTGCTGCCCCAATGTGAGTCCCTCCATCCCAATACCAAGCCCCCTCTGTAGCCCCATTGCTGCCCCAATGTGTGTCCCTCCATGCCAACAACAAGCCCCCTCTGTAGTCCCATTGCTGCCCCAATGTG
>NC_057727.1:1478463-1480526 GCF_004010195.1 Chiloscyllium plagiosum
CCCAATGTGAGTCCCTCCATCCCGACACCAAGCCCCCTCTGTAGCCCCATTCCTGCCCCAATGTGAGTCCCTCCATGCCAACACCAAGCCCCCTGTCTGTAGCCCCTCTCGGTGTGCCCAGTTTACCCGGGACGTCGCACTTGAAGGGCCGCTGGGGCTCGAAGTGGCTGCGCCGGTGGCCGCTGAGCTTCAGGGCGGTGGCGAAAGGCTGTGAGCAGACCTCGCAGACGAAGGCGAGCTCCTGGACGTGCGCCTTCATGTGGGCCTTGAGGTTGTAGACGGTGGTGAAGCGCTTTCCGCAGCGCTCCGCCTGGCAGCCGAAAGGCCGCAGCTTGCCGTGGGAGTGTAGGTGCCGCTTGAGTTTGTAGGAGGTGGTGAAGGCCCACTCACAGCCCGGCACCGTGCAGCGGAAAGGCCGCGGGCTGTGGGACAGCAGGTGCACCTTCAGCCGGTGCTTCTTGTCGAACGCCTCCCTGCAGTCGTGCTCCGGGCACTGGTAAACCGGGCCCGAGGCTTTGCCGCGGCCTAGGCCCAGGCCTTCCGACAGCTTCATCAGCACATCCCCGCTCTCCGTTACAATCAGGTCCCCGTAAGAGGTGCCCGAGGCCGGGCCGGGCCCGCACTCCAGGCCCAGGCTGCTCGAGTCCCCAAGGCCCGGGGGTGCAGGGAGCGGCTGTTCGGGCAGGAGGTGCCGGGGCCCGGCCTCGGGCGCTAGGCCGCTCTCCCCGCCGGGGTAGGCCGCAGCCTGGGCCTGGGCCTGGGCGGGAGCGGGGCCGGGGGAAGGCTCCTCCCCGGTGGCCGCAGGCCCCGCCACCTCCCCCGGTGCCGCCAGGATCAGGAGGCCGTTCTCGATGCGGACCAGGAGGTTGCGGTTGTTGATGGTGATGGTGCCGGACAGGCTTCCAGGAGAGGCCGAGGCTGAGGCGCCGGCTCCGTCCCCGGGAAGGCCCGAGCCTACAGGCGGCTCCAGGAGGAGCCCGGGGACGGCGGCAGGAGGAGGAGGAGGAGGCGGCGGCGGCTCGGCCTCCAGCCGGAGGTGGCTCTCCTGGGAGGCCGCGGTCACTCGAGGCCCAGGCTCGGGTTCCAGTCCGGGGCCTAGCGCCAGGCCTCCCGCCTGAGCCTCGGCCTCTCCTGGCTCCCGGCCCAGCTCCAGCTCCGTCTCCCCCGCCAGGTTAAAGACGACGAAGATCTCAGGCTCGGCCCGGGCCCCGGGCTCTCCGCCAGCGGCAGCCGGGAACAGGGAGAGTGAAGCGGCGGGGCCTCCCTCACCCAGAGCCCCGGCCTGGGCCTGGGCCTGCAACCCCGGGGCCCCGCCGCCAGCTCCCAGCTCCTCGCCGCCGGCCCGCTCGGTCTGCCGCAGCTGCTGGTAATCGAGGCCCAGGCCCGGGCCCGGGCCCAGCCCCTGCTGCTCCATCCCCGGTCTCCCCGCGGCTCCGGCGGGAAACGGCTCCGGGCGTGGGGGCGGCACCGAAAACCCGGCCTGGATCAGAGGTCCCCGTCCGGATCGGGACCGGGAACGGGAACGGGGAGGCTGCAAAACCCGGACTGGATCCCGGCATCAGCGGAACGCGCCTTCACACAAACCATTATCATTCAAAAAATCACACAGCACCAGGTTATAGTCCAACAGGTTTAATTGGAAGCACCAGCTTTCGGAGCGACGCTCCTTCATCAGGTGGTTGTGGAGGAGACAATCCTAACACAGAATTTATAGTAAAACTTTACAGTGTGATGTGACTGAAATTACATTGAAAAACACCTTGATTGTCTGTTGAGTCTTTCATCTGTTCGAATACAGTGATATTTTCACTTCTTTCATGTGTAAATCACAAAACCCTTTTTTTCCAAAAGTTGCATTCTCAGGTTAGCTGTAACAATGGCTGTTAGCCGTTCTCTGTCTATGTCGTGATGTTTAGATTGATTCTAATCTAAAAAGTGAGGTAACAGAGTTTTACATGATTTCATGCAGTTTTTGAGCAAAGTACAATGTAACTCTGCAAGTACAAATTTTCATTTAATTTACTATTGTCATTTGTGTCTAAATACATTGAACTGTTTTTTTT
>NC_057727.1:1488274-1504108 GCF_004010195.1 Chiloscyllium plagiosum
GGGGGTGTAGGGGCTGGAGGGGGTGACAGAGATAGGGAGGGGGTGTAGGGTCTGGAGGAGGTGACAGAGATAGGGAGGGGGTGTAGGGACTGGAGGAGGTGACAGAGCTCGAATGTTGAGACTGACACTTCTCCTCATTCACCACCATGTGGCAGCAAATCACAGCAGAGATGTGAAAAGACAGATTCAGGAAGGTGCAGCTGAGGGAGGAGAGTCTAACCTTAAAAAACCATGTGACATAGGATCAGGAGTAGGCCATTCAGCCCACCGAGGCTGCTTCGCTGTTCAGTGAGATCATGGCTGATTTGATAATCCTTAACTCCACTTTCCTGTCTCTCCCCCTTAACTCTCGATCCCCTTCCTGATTAATAAACCGTATGCCTCAGCTTTGAATTGACTGAATGACCCAGCCCCCTACAGCCCTCTGTGGGAAAGAATTCCACAGATTCACTCCCCTCTGAGGGAAGAAATTCCTCTCCATCTCTGTCTTCAATAGGTGACCCTTTACTCTGAGATGACTCCCTCTGGTCCTGGACTCTCCCACACGGGGAAACAGACTGTCCACATTTCCCCAGCCAAATTCTTTAAGAATTTTGTATATTTCAATAAGGTCACCTCTCATTCTTCTAAACTCCAATGAGTACAGGCCCAATCTACACAATCATCCGCCATAAGACAGTCCCTCCAAACCTGGGATCAGCTTTCAGTGTATCTATCCATCGATAAGTTACAAAGATCAAAGAACATTACAGCACAGGAACAGGCCCTTCGGCCCTCCAAGCCTGCACTGATCCAGTTCCTCTATCTAAACCTGTCACCTATTTTCTAAGGATCTGTGTCCCTCTGCTCCCTGCCCATCCATGTATCTGTCCAAATACATCTTAAATTAAGAACAAAGAAAATCCCAGCACAGAAACAGGCCCTTCGGCCCTCCAACCTGCACCGATCCATATCCTCTATCTAAACCTGTCACCTATTTTCTAAGGATCTGTGTCCCTCTGCTCCCTGCCCATCCATGTATCTGTCCAAATACATCTTAAATGACACTATCATCCCCGCCACTACCACCTTCGCTGGCAATGCATTCCAGGCACCCTCCACCCTCTGCATAAAGAACTTTCCCCGTGTATCTCCCCTAAACCTTTCCCCTCTCACTTTGAACTCGTGACCCCTAGTAAGTGAGTCCCCCACTCTCGGAAAAAGCTTCCTGTTATCCACCCTGTCTATACCTCTCATGATTTTGTAGACCTCAATCAGGTCCCCCCTCAACCTTTGTCTTTCTATTGAAAATAATCCTAATCTACTCAACTTCTCTTCATAGCTAGCGCCCTCCATCCCAGGCAATATCCTGGTGAACCTCCTCTGCACCCTCTCCAAAACATCCACATCCTTTCGGTAATGTGGCGACCAGAACTGTACACAGTATTCCTAATGCGGCCGAACCAAAGTCCTGTACAACTGTAACATGACCTGCCAACACTTGTACTCAATACCCTGTCCGATGAAGGAAAGCATGCTGTATGCCTTCTAGACCACTCTACTGACCTGTGTTGCCACTTTAGGGAACAATGGACCTGAACACCCAGATCTCTCTGTACATCAGTTTTCCCCAGGGCTTTTCCATTTACTGTATAGTTCGCTCTTCAACTGGATCTTACAAAATGCATCACCTCACATTTGTCTGGATTGAACTCCATCTGCCATTTCACTGCCCAACTCTCCAATCTATCTATAATCTGCTGTATTCTCTGACAGTCCCCTTCACTATCTGCTACTCCACCAATCTTAGTGTCATCTGCAAACTTGCTAATGAGGTAACCTCCACCTTCCTCCAGATCATTTCTGTATATCACAAACAACAGTGGCCCCAGCACGGATCCCTGTGGGACACCACTGGGCACAGGGCTCCAATTTGAGAAGCTCCCTTCCACTCCTGCTCTCTGTCTCCTGCTGCCCAGCCAGTTCTCTATCCATCTCGCTAGAACACCCTGGACCCCATGCAACTTCACCACCTCCATCAGCCTGCAATGGGAGACTTGGTCCAATGCCTTACTAAAGTCCATGTATCTGACATCTACATCCCTTCCCTTATCAATAAACTTTTCTACCTTTTCAAAGAATTCTATTAGGTTTGTAAGACATGTCTTTCCCTGCACAAAACCATGCTGCCCATTACTGATAAACCTATTTTCTTTCAAATGGGTATATATCCTATCCCTCAGTATCTTCTCCAGTAGCGTCCCCACCACTAACGTCAGGCTCATCGGTCTATAATTACCTGAATTATCCCTGCTACCCTTCTTAAACAAGGGGACAAATTTAGCAATTCTCCAGTCCTCCAGGAGCTCACCTGTGTTCAAGGATGCTGCAAAGATATCTGTTAAAGCCTCAGCTATTTCCTCTCTCGCTTCCCTTAGCAACCTGGGGTAGATCCCATCTGGACCTGGGGACTTGACCACCTTAATGCCTTTTAGAATATACAAAACGTCCTCCCTCCTTATGCTGACTTGACCTTGAGTAATCAAAGATCTATCCTAACCTCAATACCCACCATGTCCCTCTCCTTGGTGAATACCAATGCAAAGTACTCGTTAAGAATCTCACCCATGGTGTAGAGTGCGGGGAGTGTGGTGTAGATAGCTGGGAGGTGGTGGAGGAGGGATGGTGACACAGATGTTGTTAATGATGATGAGCTGGCTCAGGACTGATGGACTCTCTCCAAGTTCAATCTTTCTTTTATTATCATTATTCTTAAATTACTCAAAATGGTGCCAAATCGAGATTAGAAATGAAAGTTTTTCACTTATTTTATTGTATCCTTATTGTAAAAATCATGTGACAATAAAAATTATTCAACATTCGTAATGTCCAATGGCGAAATTTGTATCAGATGGATGTGTCTGTTACTCTGCGTTGTGAAGGTAGCAGAGTCTCCTTGGCCTAACCTACCAACGAGGAGATGGAGGAGGCAACAGGAAACACTCAGATGTAGCCACCCCCCAGTGAGAGACTCCTGTGTGAACACATTGTACAGGAGATGTGCTGAACCATATCAGAGACTGAAGGCAGATTGAGAAGGTTCTGGAAGGTACTGTGCTCCCACGCAGAATGCCATTGGTGACTTTGACATTTCAGCGATGGAGGGAGGCTGGATGAGCTTGGATTGGCCTCTTTAGAGCAGAGGAGGTTGAAGGGGGACCTGACAGAGGTGTGTAAGCCTGATGAGGGGCATGGGTGGGGTAGGTAGGAAGCCTTAGTTGATGGGTTAATAACAAACGGGCATAATGTTCAAGTCAAAAAGTTTGTTGCTATCCACCCTGTCTATACCTCTCATGATTTTGTGGACCTCAGTTAGGTGCCCCCTAAACCTCTCTTTCCAATGAAAACAGTCCTAATCTATTCAACCTCTCCTCATAGCTAGCACCCTCCATACCAAGCAACACCCTGGTGAACCTCCTCCATACCCTCTCCAAAGCATCCACAGCCTTTTGGTAATGTGGCGACCAGAACTGCACGCAGTATTCCAAATGTGGCTAAACCAAAGTCTTATACAACTGTAACTTGATCTGCTAACCCTTGTACTCAATACCCCGTCCAATGAAGGAAAGCATTCCGTGTGCCTTCTTGACCACTCTACTGATCTGCGTTGGCACCTTCAGGGAACAATGGACCTGCACACCCAGATCTCTCTGTACATCAATGTCCCCCAGGACTTTTCCATTTACTGTATTGTTCGCTCTTGAATTGGATCTTCCAAAAAGCATCATCTCACATCTTTCCGGATTGAACTCCATCTGCCACTTCTCTGCCCAACTCTCCAATCTATCTATATTCTGCTGTTGTTAATTTTAAATCTGAGGTAAAGGAATTTCTTTTTAGTGAAGACATTAAGGGACATGGGTTAAAGGCAGGTGTGTGGGGTTTGGATACAGATCAGCCACAATCTCATTAAATGGCAGAACAGGCTTAAGGAGAGGAATGGCCTCTCATTCAGATAAGGAGTCCACAATTATCCAGCTGTAGTCCGACTTGCTCCCTGTGTACTTTTAGCAAGACTTCCCCAATTTTATACTCCATTCCCTTTGAAATAAAGGCCTGTTTACCATTGCCTTCCCACTATATTTGGATGCTAGTATTTTGTGATTTTTGCTCAAGGGCCCCCAGATCCCTGTGTTTTGTAGATTTCTACAGTCACTTTCACTTTTCCCCATCCATGCCATGAATATACTGTCAGCAACACTGATTCCTGGGGCGCTCTACTCATTTTGAGGTCTCAAAAATACAAGTGACAGAGGGTCACTGGATTGGAAACGTTAAATCTGTCTGTCTCTCTACATTTGCTGCCAGACCTTTCTGTTTTCGCGAAAGGGCTGTGTGTTGTCCTGAGGTCAGGAAAGGTGCTATATAAATGCAACTAATTAATTTTTCTGGGCCTTTTCTGGTCTCATGGTTGACTCCAGCACTTGGTTCCATTGGTTAATATAGGCAGTGTACCAGAACTGTACTCTGTACATTGAAGGCAACACCTCACTGTTCCAATCTCAGTTCACTTGACCGCCATGCTCAGACACCAGGGTGAAAGGGGAGACCACAGACGGTGCAAGTTCTTTTCAATCTCCCTTCCACTGACATGGGCATATGAAACACACCAGCAGTGTGTGACAAATTTAACTCAAAACAAATGCTGCTTGGGCCAAAGCAGATGTTAACATTATCACAAGGCAATTTGTTAACGACAAAATCATTAGTTACCTTTCAAACCAGAGCAGAGTCCAATTTCTCCCCCACCCCCAGGCGCTCAGAGCATGTTAGACACATTTAAAGAGTCCATCGCTGATCTGAAACAGTTGCGCAAAGGTGTGTGGTTTAAATCAGTGAAACATGACAGCCTTGTGTCGCTAGAAAAATAACAATAACACAGAGGTAACTTGTTGTGCAGCAATTGTTCAACTTCATTTAATCAGGCAGTTACCACCCACACATCAATAGGAATCAAATATCCATCTAAACAATGCAATCACTCCATCAGCCCATGGTCAATGACACCTTAGAGAGAGGTAAAAGTCACATAACACCAGGTTATGGTTCAACAATGATTCGGAGATGCCGGTGTTGGACTGGGGTGTACAGAGTTAAAAATCACACAACACCAGGTTATAGTCCAACAGGTTTAATTGGAAACACTAGCTTTCAGAGCGCTGCTCCATCATCAGGTGATTGTGGGGGACTCAACCACATGATGAAGGAACGGCGCCCTGAAAGCTAGTGTTTCCAATTAAACCTGTTGGACTATAACCTGGTGTTGTGTGATTTTTAAATTTGTACACCCCAGTCCAACACCAGCATCTCCACATCATGACCTTAGAGAGAGATAAGCAAACTGAGGGGAAGTTACTAACAGATACCATGCTTTGTTTATTCTCAGACTGTTATAGGTTTTGGACTCCAAACACATTTAGTTCACATTGTCCACGTGGTTGAAAGCAAGGGAGAAGCTGTTATGTTACAGGAGGATGGAAAATAATTGGTCAAACGGGCAGATCACTGGCAGGTGGCATGTAACCCTGATAAATGTGAGGCGATGCACTTTGGAAGAAGGAACAAGGGAGTACTTAATGAAAGGCAGGACACGAGGAAGCTCAGAGGAACAGAGGCATTTTGGGCTGTTTGTCCACAGATCCCTGAAGATGGCAGGACAGGTTAATAGGGGAGTTAAGAAGGAATATGGGCATCAGTCATGGCAGAGGTTATAAGAGCAGGGAGGTTATGTTGGAGCTGTACAGCACTTTGGTGAGGCCACAGCTGGAGGACTGTGTGCAGTTCTGGCTACTGCATTATAGGAAGAATGTGATTACACTGGGGGTTTGGGGTTATGCAGGAGATTTAACAGGATATTGCCTGGAATGGAGCAGTTTAATGCTGAAGAGATGCTGGATAAGCTCAGATTGTTTTCTATAGAGCAAGAAGGTTGAGGGGGGATCTGATAGAGATTAATAAGATTATGAGGGGCATGAACAGGGGGATAGAAAGCAGCTGTTCCCCCTTAGTTGAAGGGTCAATAACAAATGGAGTGGCAGTCTGGAATGTACTGCCTGGGAGGGAAACCACATGGCTTTTAAAAGATATCTGGACGAGCACTTGGAACGTCATAACATCCAGGGCTAGGCCCCAATGCCGGAAAGTAGGACCGGTGTAGAGCAGTTTGGATAGTGCAGACTCGATGGGCTGAAGAGCCTCTTCTGTGCTGGTTGATTCTCTGGTGCTCTGAATCTGAATAGTGCACAGGGATGTGAGTGGGACAGGGGTAGGTGGGTGCTGGTCAGGCTGCCTACTCCTGCAGGGCTCTGTCCAAGATCTCTTCATCCTCCACAGCGTGAGGGAGGGTAACTCTCAGGCCTCTGTGTTCCTTCATAGTTCTGCAAATTGTCTCGTATGCCCTGGCATTTCCGGACCAGCACCGTCGGCTCACCTGCAACACAAGGAAATTGCATTTCTGTAGCGCCTTTCAGAACCTCTCGTGCTGTTGTGAACAATTTCCCAGTCCTTTACTGAAGGAGACCGGGGGGAGTTCTCTTTAAAAGTGACATGCAAACAAAGCGAGGGGAATGTGAGAAAAAACACTTCCATCCAGCGAGTGGTCAGGGTGTGGAACGCACAGCCTGGAAATGTGGTGGGAGCAGTTCAACTGGGGCATTCGAGGGGGCACTGGATAGAAATGGTGTGCAGGAATATGGGGAAAAGGGAGGAGATTGGCACCAGGGGCTAGAACACTTCCAGGCACGATGGGCTGAATGGACTCCTCCTGCACTGTAACAAATTTTGAGGTTCTGGGAAGCACTGAATCAGTGTCACTACAAATTATTATCTCATCATTTAGTTTGTAGGATGATGCTGTGCATGAAATATCTACTGCATTTTCAACAGTACGACAATGACGACTCATCAAAAAGCCTGCCCTTGGCTGTAACAGCTGGTCAAAGGTCAGTCAGTCTCACATTCAAGGCCTTGGCTTTGTTCTGCTTTGTCTCGTTCAGGGTCTGGTTGGCCGAGATTCTCTAACCCCACTTCACCCCTGATCCCTGCACTCGGTAAATCGGGCAATACCACCACCACCTCCCCCACGATCCCCACCTCGCCATCAGCCCACGATGAGTAAGATCCCAACTCGCGGAGGCGAAAAGTCAGCATCTAACCGTCACCAGCCACCCCGATGGTGTAGGCAGTGGGCGGAGTATTGTGTTCCCCATCTGCCCTGTTAAGCCCGTCCCATCAGAATCTTGTATCTTTCAATAAGGTCACCCCTCAATCTTCTAAACTCCCATGAATAAAGGCTTAACCTGATTAGCTGCTCTTGATAAATCAACCCATTCATCCCAGGAATCTGGCCAGTGAATCTCATTTGAACTGTCTTGGTACATCTTTTATTAAATACAGGGACCAGAACTGTACTCAGCATTCCAGCTGAGGTCTCACCAACACCCTGTACAGCTGCAGTGAGACTTCCCAATTTTTAAATTCCAACTCCTTAACAATAAAGGCCAGAATTCAATTTCTTTTCTTAATTAGGAGGAGCATCATGGCCTTGGTGATGGTGCAATGGAAGGTTATTAGAATGGGACATAGGAGGGTCAGTCATTTGGCTATGTGTCACTGTTCATTAAGGAGGTCCAAGGAGGAAGTGGTGGAGGCTGATACCATTACAACATTTAAAAGGCATCTGGATGGTTATTTGAATACGAAGGGTTTGGAGGGATATGGGCCAAGTGATGGCAAATGGGACAAGATTAAGTTAGGATCTTTGCAAGGTTTGTGAAGGTTTGTAGCTTAGGTTGAGGTTTAGGCTGTAGGTTTGCTCGCTGAGCTGTAGGTTTGATATCCAGACGTTTCATTACCTGGCTAGGTAACATCATCAGTGGCGACCTCCAAGTGAAGCGAAGCTGTTGTCTCCTGCTTTCTATTTATATGTTTGTCCTGGATGGTTTTTTGCGAGGAACTTATTGAGCACAATTTCCGCAGTTTTGCCATTCGAGCTTGACAGCATTTATTAGATAAAATCTTTTAAAAATTCGTCATTCATTATTCTTATCAATATAATGAGCTCAGCCCCACTTTGCTCTGCTCAGCGCAGTCTACCATTATAGATAAGCATACTTCCTGGGAAGTGTCTTTTTCTACACTGGAAATCCTGCGCTCATTGTGATTGGCTAGGGCATGCTGTTGGAGTGACAAGTGGAGGAAGCAGTTTTTTTTTGTCAAAACTTAGCAATAGCTTAATAATGGCATGAATAATACCCACTCAAACTGGGCTCCTGTGGTACAGTGGTAGTGACCTACATCTGAGACAGAGGACCTGGTATCAAATCCCACCTGCTCCAGAGGTGTCATAGCATCCCTGAAAAGATTTGATTTTTTAAAAAAAGTCAACCTAACCCAAACAGTACTATTCTATGGGTGTCTAACTTAAATTAACCTCTCTTGATAAATGATAATGGCACTCCAACCACAACGCCATAAACAAACACATAGATCTAGATACCATCTATCAACCCCTCAGAAAACAAACAGGAAATGACATCACCACAAACCCCAGGAACCCCATCCAGGAGAAAGATATAAATAGAAAGCAGGGGACAACAGCTTCACTTCACTTGGAGGTCGCCACTGATGATGTTACCTAGCCAGGTAACGAAATGCCTGGATATCAAACCTACAGCTCAGCGAGCAAATTTAGGATAATTTAGGATATCTGGTCAGCATGGATGAGTTGGACTGAAGGGTCTGTTTTCTTACTGCACATCTCTATGACTCTAAGTTCGTAGAAACCCTACAGTGGAAGAAGGCCATTTGACCCATCGAGTCCACATTGACCTTCAAAAGTGCATCCCACTCAGACCCTACCCCATCCCTATAACTGCATTTCGCATGGCCACCCTAACCTGCACATCTTTGGACTGTGAGAGGAAACCAGAGCACCCAGAGGAAACCCATGCAGACACAGGAGAATGTACAAACTCAAGACAGACAGTCGCCCAAGGTGGGAATCAAACCCTCATTGCTATGAGGCAGCAGTGCTAACCACTGAGCCACCGTGCCACTCCAACTTACTGTTACAGCATGGATGTATGAAATAGTTTGGAGAGTGATGATGGAGGTTACAACTTTCTCTCCATTTCACAGCTGAGCAGGAATCTCTCCCCCTCTTCCTGCTTGCTATTGGTGTGTGTTGGAAGGGTTTACAGGTTGATCCTGAACCTGATTGGCTGTGTTAAGGCTGCACTTTCTGTGACCATCAGGTCCTGCTGTGGGACTCGAAGCCAGGGTTCCCAGCTCAGCATCAGGGAAGCTACCAACTGCAGCACAAGACTTCCTTCCAGATAGTTACTGGAAAATGGGATAATCTTCCTTAGAACAGAGAAGAGCAGATGGAATATTGAGAAATTCTGATAGATGTAAGTAGAATGCTCTTTCCTCTGAAAGCTGTGGGGAGATGGGGGAGGTCAGAGATTAAACAATGAAATGGTGAGATGGAGTCTTTTCTCGTGTACCAAGGTGTAAAGAGTTAGACTTCCCTGGGTTATGTTTGACCCATGATGAACTCTGAGAATTTATTTTCACTTCTGTGACATGTTGTGGCATCACTGGTGTCTCAGTTTATCATCTGCTCATTCATGACTTGGCTAATGGATAATGACCACTCACTCGCTCCAGGCTGAAAACTTCAGATCATCCCGTGGCTAAACCTGCAGTACGTCTATGCACCCCATAATTAATTATGGTTAAACATTGCCTCGATTTTAAGGGTATTGTTCATTTCTTATTTCAAACTCCTCCATGGCCTCCCCCCTCCCTGTCTCCACAACCTCCCCCTACCCTATCACTTAATGCACTGCTCCAAATCTCACCTCCTGTCTAGCTCAACTTTTCTTATTCATTTGTGGGATGTGGGGGTCACTGGCTGGGTCCAGTATTAATTGCCTGTCCTTAGTAGCCACTTGAGAAGGTGGGAGTGAGCTGCCTTCTTGACCCGCTGCAGTCCATGTGCTGTGGGTTGACTCACAATGCCCTTAGGGAGGGGATTCCAGGATTCTGACCCAGCCACACTGAAGGAATGATGATATATTTCCAAGTCAGGATGCTGAGTGTCTTGGAGGGGAACTTCCAGGGGGTGATGTTCCCATGTATCTGCTACCTTGTCCTTCTAGGTGGAAGTGGTTATATGTTTCGAAGGTGCGTCTGAGGACCTTTGGTGAATTTCTGCAGGGCATCTTGTAGACAGTACACACTGCTGCTACTGAGTGTCAGTGATCAAGGGAATGGATGCTTGTGGATGTGATGCCAATCAAGCGGCTGCTTTGTCCACTTATGCTAATAATTCTGTCATTATTGACCCTGTCTTTATACGCCTAAGCTTTAAGCTTTGGAAATGGCTCCCCAAAATGGTCTCCTTCTCCATTTCTCCTTCCTCCTTCAAGATGTGCAGGTCAGGTGAATTGGCCATGCTAAATTGCCCGTAGTGTTAGGTAAGGGGTAAATGTAAATGTAGGGGTAGGGGTATGAGTGGGTTGCGCTTCGGCGGGGCGGTGTGGACTTGTTGGGCCGAAGGGCCTGTTTCCACATTGTAAGTAATCTAATCTAATCTAATCTAATCTAATCTAATCTAAAATGTTCCCTTGAAGTTAACTCTGACCAAAGTTTTCATTTGTCCCAACACTGCTTTTTGTGGTTTGCTGTGAAGTGTAGTTTCACCATGATCCTGTGAGAGGCACTAAGGCAGCATCTTACATTAAAGGTGCTACACACTGATTATGAGAATTGTGCTCAAAACCAATCCATTTGTAATAGTTAAATCAACAATTGAAGCAAGACATTTGAGGAACAATAGGGCTAAGGCAAGGGAGAGGTACTGGTCAGCTTGCTCTTTCAGAGCTGGCATAGGAATGATGGGCCAAATGGCTTCTTTCTATGGCGTGTGTTATTTTAACAGACATGCAAATATTTGCTCAATTAATGAAACAAATTTCAACAGAAGAAAAAGTATCACCAAAGTGGAAATATATCTCACTCACCCCATTGGAGACATCCCAGTTCAGCATCATCTTTGCTCGCTCCTCAGCCTCCACAGAGCCATCCAGAACCAGACCAAAGCCACCATTCACCACCTCTCCCCTGGCCAGCAACGAGAACACACCCCATCAGTGTAAAGCTCCTTCTACACTGTTCCCCATCAAACACTCCCAGGGCAGGGAAAGCACAGGGTTGGATGCAGAGTAAAGCTCCCTCTACGCTGTCCCCATCAGACATCCTTTGTGAAAATACATTGATTAGTGCTCCTCTGACTGTCCCCATTACTAGTCAGACCACAGCTGGAATACTGTGAATATGGGCCCTACATCTAAGAAAAGATCCATTGTGTTGGAGACAGTCCAGAGAAGGTTCATTCGGCTGATCCCAGGTATGGAGGGACTGTCTTATGACCATAACTCTGAAGATACAGGAGCAGAATTAGGCTCTTCAGCCCATCAAGTCTTCTCCACCATTTAATCATGGCAGACTTGTTTCTCAACTCTATTCAATTGCCTTCTCTCTGTAACACTTGATTCCCTAAGGAAATGTTAAGTAGTTTTGGCCTGTACTCAAGACTGAGAGGTGACCTTACAGAAACATACAAAATCCATAGAAGACTTGACAGGGTAGATGTTGAAAGGGTAGACAGGGTATATGTGCCTTTGGAGTCAATCAGAGAAGGTTCACTTGGATAATCCTGAGAATAGAGGGACTGTCTTATGGGAAAGTGTTGAGTCGGTTGGGTCTGTGCTCATTAGAGTTCAGAAGATTGCGAGATCACCTTATTGAAATGTATACATTTCTGATGGACTTGACACGCGGAGATGTGAAGAGGTTGAATAGGATCAGAGGGCATCATCTCAGAATAAAGGGTCTGCCATTTAAGACGGAGATGAGGAGGAATTTCTTCCCTCAGCAGGGAGTGAATCTGTGGAGTTCTTTACCACAGAGCACTGTCGGGGTTGGGTCATTCAGTATATTAAAGCTAAAATGGATTTTTAATCAGAAAGAGAATCAAAAGTTATGTGGAAAAGGCAGGAAAGTGGAGTTGAGGATTATCAAATCAGCCATGATCTCACTGAACGGCAGAGCAGTGTCGATGGGCTGAATGGCCTACTTCTGCCCCTATACGCCTCCTCAGAGCTGCATCTCAATCCGCTCTCCATTTGCTACACTTTCCTGTTGTTACAATCAGAAATCTTTTCTTCCTAACACCCTGAAAGTCTCGAAGGTCTGCACCTCATCAATTCTCCATTTCTTCAAAGGTGTAAAAGTGTTTAAAATTCAAACCTAACATCAGCAAAGAACTAATCCACCATTTGCTTCACCTTTCATGGCTAATCCACCCAACCCAGCTGGGGTCCTGTACTAAAGCCTCGGCATTTTCTATCATCTTTGCTTCACGATGAAAGCTAACGTGAGGGAGATTCAGCAAAGTTCTTGCTGACAGTTTTACACTCCTCTCAGAGTTCACAGGTCCATTAGGAATGAATTATGTCTGCTTGATAGAAACATTCACTGCTGGTCAGACTTACTGTAATTGAAGCCACAAGTGGAAAAGTACGTTTGGCCTATTACAGAGGATATGAAAAGTAACTCAACAGTATCTGATATCACCAGGGCTTTCAGTGGCAGAAGCCAAGTGTTGAACAGATGCTGGATATCCCCAGAGAACAATTTTCATCTTCATCTTCACTGCATGAGAGGTAATACTTTAGGGCCCTTCACTGGACCTGCTGAGTTATTATTCCACACATCTCCTCATATAAAGAGGTCTGAAATTATGTTCCAGTTCTGGTTAGACCCCCTCAGGAGCTATTGAGTTCAGTTCTGGAGCCTGTACCTCAGGAAGCAGGTACTGGCTATGGAGACAGTGCCTCATCAATTCACCCCAAGAAACATAGAATCCCTACAGTGTGGAAGAATGCCATTTGGCCCTCCCTAGAGCATCCCAACAGACCCAACTCTACTCCTGAAACCCTACATTTCCCATGGCCAATACACCTAGCTCACACATCTTTGGATTGTTGGAGGAAATCAGAGCACCCAGAGGAAACCCACGCAGACACGGGAAGAATGTGCAAACTCCACACAGAGAGTCACCCCAGTGTGGAACTGAACCTGGGTCCCTGGCACTGTGAGGCAGCAGTGCTAACCACTGAGCCTCCATGCCACCCCTAAATGAATGATGTGTGACCACCTGCAGACTGGTGCCCGCGCTTTTCCTGTTAATCTATGTTAGATTCCATCGAGCTAGATTTCCTCACTAGCGCAAAAGTAAAACATCCCTTAGTATACAATCACGGAGTCAGACAGTACAGAAAAGGCCACTTGGATCATGAGTCTGCATTTCCAAAAATATTCCACTGCCTACACTAGCCACACTTTCCCACACTAGGCCCATTGCCTTGAATGTGACATTCCAAGTGCCCACCCAAGTACTTTTTAAAGGTTGTGAGGTTTCCCGCCTCAACCCCACGCCCTACCCCCTCCCAAGCAGAGCATTCCAGACCCCAGCCACCTTCTGGGGGAAAATGTTTTCCCTCAAATCCCCTCTAAATCTAAAAATCAAAGAACAGCCAATGCTGGAAATCTTGAAGTTCTGAAGCAGGGTCATTTGACCCACAATGTTCACTCTGTTTCCCTCTCCACAAATGCTGCCAGAGCTGCTCAGTTTTTCCATCAATTCCTGGTATTGTCTCCTCTAAAATCCCCGCCTCTCACTTAAACATTATGCCCGTTTGTTATTAACCCATCAACTAAGACTTCCTACCTACCCCACCCATGCTCCTCATCAGGCTTACACACCTCTGTCAGGTCCCCCTTCAACCTCCTCTGCTCTAAAGAGGCCAATCCAAGCTCATCCAGCCTCCCTCCATCGCTGAAATGTCAAAGTCACCAATGGCATTCTGCGTGGGAGCACGGTACCTTCCAGAACCTTCTCAATCTGCCTTCAGTCTCTGATATGGTTCAGCACATCTCCTGTACAATGTGTTCACACAGGAGTCTCTCACTGGGGGATGGCTACATCTGAGTGTTTCCTGTTGCCTCCTCCATCTCCTCGTTCGTAGGTTAGGCCAAGGAGACTCTGCTACCTTCACAATGCAGAGTAACAGAGAGCCAGACACATCCAACTGATACAAATTTCCGCATTGGACATTACGAATGATGGATAATTTTTATTGTCACATGATTTTTACAATAAGGATACAATAAAATAAGTGAAAAACTTTCATTTCTAATCTCGATTTGGCACCATTTTGAGTAATTTAAGAATAATGATAATAAAAGAAAGATTGAACTTGGAGAGAGTCCATCAGTCCTGAGCCAGCTCATCATCATTAACAACATCTGTGTCACCATCCCTCCTCCACCACCTCCCAGCCATCTACACCACACTCCCCGCACTCTACACCATGGGTGAGATTCTTAACAAGTACTTTGCATTGGTATTCACCAAGGAGAGGGACATGGTGGGTATTGAGGTTAGGATAGATCTTTGATTACTCAAGGTCAAGTCAGCATAAGGAGGGAGGATGTTTTGTGTATTCTAAAAGGCATTAAGGTGGACAAGTCCCCAGATCCAGATGGGATCTACCACAGGTTTCTGAGGGAAGCGAGAGAGGAAATAGCTGAGGCTTTAACAGATATCTTTGCAGCATCCTTGATCACAGGGGAGGTCCCGGAGGACTGGAGAATTGCTAAATTTGTCCCCTTGTTTAAGAAGGGTAGCAGGGATAATTCAGGTAATTACAGATCTGTGAGCCTGATGTCAGTGGTAGGAAAGCTGCTGGAGAAGATACTGAGGGATAGGATATATACCCATTTGGAAGAAAATGGGCATATCAGTGATAGGCAGCATGGTTTTGTGCAAGGAAGGTCATGTCTTACAAACCTAAGAGAATTCTTTGAAGAGGTGACAAAAGTTGATTGATGAGGGAAGGGAGGTAGATGTCATATACATGGACTTTAGTAAGGCATTTGATAAGGTTCCCCATGGTAGGCTGATGGAGAAGGTGAAGTTGCATGAGGTCCAGGGTGTTCTAGCGAGATGGATAGAGAACTGGCTGGGCAGCAGGAGACAGAGAGTAGTAGTGGAAGGGAGCTTCTCCAAATGGAGCCCTGTGCCCAGTGATGTCCCACAGGGATCTGTGCTGGGACCACTGTTGTTTGTGATGTACAGAAATGATCTGGAGGAAGGTGGAGGTTACCTCATTAGCAAGTTTGCAGATGACACTAAGATTGATGGAGTCGCAGATAGTGAAGGGGACTGTCAGAGAATACAGCAGAATATAGATAGATTGGAGAGTTGGGCAGTGAAATGGCAGATGGAGTTCAATCCAGACAAATGCGTGCTGATGCATTTTGGAAGATCCAATTCAAGAGCAAATTATACAGTAAATGGAAAAGCCCTGAGGAAAATTGATGCACAGAGAGATCTGGGTGTTCAGGTCCATTGTTCCCTGAGGGTGGCAACACAGGTCAGTAAAGTGGTCAAGAAGGCATTCGGCATGCTTTCCTTCATTGGACGGGGTATTGAGTACAAGTGTTGGTAGGTCACGTTAGAGTTGTATAAGACTTTGGTTCAGCCGCATTTGGAATACTGTGTACAGTTCTGGTTGCCACATTACCAAAAGGATGTGGATGCTTTGGAGAGGGTGCAGAGGAGGTTCACCAGGATATTGCCTGGTATGGAGGGTGCTAGCTATGAGGAGAGGTTGAGTAGATTAGGATTATTTTCATTTGAAAGACAGAGATTGAGGGGGGACC
>NC_057727.1:1504570-1509816 GCF_004010195.1 Chiloscyllium plagiosum
CCCCTCTCCCTGTCTCCACCCCCCTCTCCCATGTCTACACTGCACACCCCGCTATCTACATCAGACCCACCCAATATTGACGTCACGTTGTCCAGGTGCAATCTTTCACCGCTGGGCCCTTACCACTCCACCACCACCTGCACCAGACCCGCACACAGTGCTCTCCTGGAGGGAGTTACAGTCAGAGTGTGACACATGGCTACAGCACATAAAAAGGCCCTTCAGCCCATCGAATCTGCAGTAGCAAAACCCAGTTCTTAACTATTCAAATCCCATTCCGAGCACTTGGCCCAGAGCCTTGACATCACAAGTGTACGTCTAAACTCTTCTTCAATGTGACGAGGGTTCCTGCCTCTCCCACCCTCACAGGCAGAGAGTTCCAGATTCCCCACCCCTCTCTGGGTGTAAAGGTGTTGTGTCACATCCTCTGTCCATCCTCCTGCCTTTACCTTCAATCTACAGCCCCTGGTCATTGATCCCTCCATCAAGAGGAAAGGTACCTTCCTGTCTACCCTGGCTGTGCCCCTCATAATTTTATACATCGCATTCATGTCGCCTCCCCGCTCCCTCCCCACTCACGCCCCTCAGCTCTGAGGAAGAATTCATTGTTCCGATTCAGGATTTGAACCGATCGCCTGTTCCTGCCTCTCAGGTGGGGAAGCCTGTCACCCAGCACTTTAAGGTTAACTCATGAAGGAAGGGTAGCATTAATACTCACCAGCCCACACCTCCCCCTCCTGGAGGAAGGGTAGCATTAATACTCACCAGCCCACACCTCCCCCTCCTTGAGGAAGGGCAGCATTAGTACACACAAGCCCACACCTCCCCCTCCTGGAGAAAGGGCAGCATTAATATCACCAGCCCACACCTCCCCCTCCTGGAGGAAGGGTAGCATTAATATTCACCAACCCACACCTCCCCCTCCTAGAGGAAGGGTAGCATTAATACACACCAGCCCACACCTCCCCCTCCTATAGTAAGGGTAGCATTAATACTCACCAGCCCACACCTTCCCCTCCTGGAGGAAGGGTAGCATTAATACACACCAGCCCACACCTCCCCCTTGTAGAGGAAGGGTAGCATTAATATTCACGAACCCACACCTCCCCCTCCTAGAGGAAGGGCAGCATTAATACACACCAGCCCACACCTCCCCCTCCTGGAGAAAGGGCAGCATTAATACTCACCAGCCCACACCTCCCCCTCCTGGAGGAAGGGCAACATTAATACTTGCCAGCCCACACCTCCCCCTGCTGGAGGAAGGGCAGTATTAATACTCACCAGCCCGCACCTCCCCTTGCTGGAGGAAGGGCAGCATTAATACTCACCAGCCCACACCTCCCCCTCCTGGAGGAAGGGCAGCATTAATACTCATCAGCCCACACCTCCCCCTGCTGGAGGAAGGGCAGCATTAATACTCACCAGCCCACACCTCCCCCTGCTGGTAGATGGGCAGTATTAATACTCACCAGTCCACACCTCCCCCTGCTGGAAGAAGGCAACAATAATACTCACCAGCATACACCTCCCCCTCATGGAGGAAGGGCAGCATTAATACTCACCAGCCCATGCCTCCCCCTGCTGGAGGATGGGTAGCATTAATACTCACCAGCCCATGCCTCCCCCTGCTGGAGGATGGGTAGCATTAATACTCACCAGCCCACACCTCCGCCGTTGTGTAAAGCCACCCACGTTGCTCCTCGGAATGAGTCACCAATAGCATTCTGCACTGCCATGTCTGGGAAGAGAGAGGGCAAACACACACCCAATCAGTTGAGAACACGGGGGGACATTAGGCTCCTCATTATCACTCTCTCCTCCTGTGGCAAACTCCTGAGTATAGATCTGTTTGTCTATGAATTGAGGGTCATCAGGTGAGCACACACAGTCTCAGGAGGGCCCTTGAATAACATGCAGAGGGACAACACAAATGGCATTTATACAATACCTTTAAGGTGGTATAGAAACACTGAGCTGATGATCAAAATTTGTCATGAACCATATAAGGACAGGTGACCCAAAGCTCGGTAACAGAGGTACAAAGACATTCGAAGGAGGAGACTTGGGCCACTGCTGTTTATCATTCTTATAAATGACTTGGATGAGGGTGTAGAAGGATGGGTTAGTAAGGTTTGAGTTGCTGAAGGATGTTGCAAGTTACAGAGGGACATAGATAAGCTGCAGAGCTGGGCTGAGAGGTGGCAAATGGAGCTTAATGTGGAAAAGTATGAGGTGATTCACTTTGGAAGGAGTAACAGGAATGCAGAGTGCTGGGCTAATGGGAAGATTCTTGGTAGTGTAGATGAGCAGAGAGGTCTTGGTGTCCATGTACATTGATCCTTGAAAGTTGCCACCCAGGCTGATAGGGTTGTTAAGAAGGCACACGGTGTGTTAGCTTTTATTGGTAGAGGGATTGAGTTTTGGAACCACGAGGTCATGCTGCAGCTGTACAAAACTCTGGTGTGGCCACACTTGAAATATTGTGTACAGTTCTGGTCACCGCATTATAGGAAGGATGTGAAGCTTTGGGAAAGGCTCAGAGGAGATTTACTAGGACCTTGCCTGGTATGGAGGGAAGGTCTTATGAGGAAAGGCCGAGGAATGTGAGGCTGTTTTCATTAGAGAGAAGGCGGAGAGGTGACTTAATAGAGACATATAAGATAATCAGAGGGCTAGATAGGATGGACAGGGAGAGCCTTTTTCCTCAGATGGTGACGGCGAGCACGAGGGGGCATAGCTTTAACTTGAGGGGTGATAGATATAGGACAGATGTCAGAGATAGTTTCCTTACTCAGAGAGTAGTAGGGGCATGGAACAATCTACCTGCAACAGTAGTAGACTCGCCGACTTTAAGGGCATTTAAATGGTCATTGGATAGGATGATAATGGAATAGTGTGGGTTAGATGGGCTTCAGATTGGTTCCACAGGTTGGTGCAACATTGAGGGCCGAAGGGCCTGTACTGCGCTGGAATGTTCTATGTTCTATGTTCAATGAGACACAACTGGAGATGTTTAGGGATCAATGCGCAGGATAACAGCACAGCAATTGGCCTTTCACAGTGTCAATGAACCGAATGGTCTCTTCCTGTGCTCTAAGACTCAAGGGTAACAGAAACTTGAAAAGAAGGATTGATGGATTTTGGTTCGGTAAGGCATCAAGTTATAAAATCACAGCGGGTAGATGGATGAGAGGTAGGACAGACTTGATGGACTGAATGGCCCCTTCATTTCTATGGTCCTTTATATAATCCATTCAGTGAATGGTACCAACCTGCACAAAATGCTGACCCATCGTAAATATTTGAGGTTTCTCTGAAGGGGCTGTCAGTTCCACTGACATCATGGTGGTCTCGGCTAATCACCACAGGAGCCTGTCAAGGTACACAGAGATTAGAAGGGGATTGCTTTGTGTAAAATGTAATTCTGAGAGGTTATAGTTATCAGGAATAATAGAACAGAGTGGGACACCTTTCTCTGGATATGAATAGACTGAGGAACTTAGAAAACATAGAAAAACAGTAGCAGGAGTTGGCCATTCGGCCCTTCAAACGTGCTCCACCATTCAATATGATTAGATTAGATTAGATTACTTACAGTGTGGAAACAGGCCCTTCGACCCAACAAGTCCACACCGACCCGCCGAAGCGCAACCCACACCATACCCGTACCTTTACCCATTACCTAACACTATGGGCAATTTTAGCATGGCCAATTCACCTGATCTGCACATCTTTGGACTGTGGGAGGAAACCGGAGCACCCGGAGGAAACCCACACAGACAAGGGGAGAACGTGCAAACTCCACACAGTCAGTTGCCTGAGGCGGGAATTGAACCCAGGTCTCTGGCGCTGTGAGGCAGCAGTGCTAACCACTGTGCCACTGTGCCGCCCACCACGACTGATCTTCTAATTCAATCCCCTCTTCCTGCTTTTTCCCCATATCATACCCTTTGATCCCTTTAGCCCTAGAAATTATATCTAACTCCTTCCCCCAAACAGTCAATGTTTTGGTCACAACTGCTTTCTGTGGCAAAGAATTTTACAGGCTCCCCTCCCTCTGAATAAAGAAATTTTATTTAAAAAAATCTTTTCTGGGATTTGGGCATCACTGGCTGGGCCCGGTATTTATTACCTGTCCCTAGTTGCCCCTTGAGAAGGTGGAGGTGAGCTGCCTTCTTGAACTGCTGCAGTCCATGTGCTATAAGTAGACCCCCTTAGGGAGGGAGTTTCTCGACATCGCATCCCTAAATGGATAACTCTGCATCCTTAGACTGCGACCTCTGGTTCTGGATTCCCCAGTCATCAGGAACATCCTTCTTGCTTTACCCTGTCTAGACCTGTCAGAATTTTATAGGGTGCTATGAGATTCTTCCTCATCTTTTTAAACCAGTGATTATAATCCTAAACTAATCTCGGAGCAAATTACTTCAAATGCTCGAGTCTGTACTGAAACTAAAGAGCACTGGAGATCACAGCGAGCAAATGTTTCGAGTGTAGCTGACTCTTCGTCAGACACTCCATGTCAGCTGTGATGAAGAGTCATTTAGACTCAAAACGTCAGCTTGCTCTCTCTCCATGGATGCTGCCTGACCCACTGTGATCTCCAGCACTTCTTGTTCTAACCAATCCAGTCTTTCTTCATATGTCAGTCCTGCCATCCCAGAAATCTTTATTACACTCCCTCCATCACCAGACCATCCATCCTCAGATAAGGAGACCAAAACTGGACATAGTACACCAGGTGTGTCTCACCAAGGCCCAGTCCAATTGCAGCAAGATGTCCCTGCTCCTGTACTTGAGGAGGTAATCCTGAGGGGTAACTGTCAGTCAAATTAGAAAGGAGTGAATGAGCTAGAAATAAATAGGAGCCTTCAGTTACGTAGAGAGATAGGAGAAGCTGTGTTATTCTCCTTCCAACAGCAAAGGAGGATTTAATTCAGATGTTCAAAATTAAGAAGAATTTCCATAGGAGTTTTCATGTTACCTGCACCAGTATCCATTTCCTTTTGTGGTTTGGTGACAAGCTGTACTTTAAATGTCCCTGGGGACATGTTGAGATGTTTGATTGTTATTAAGGGTGCTACATAAATGCAACTTTTTGCTGTTACCGTGATCTTGCCTGCAGCAATTGCCCGGTTTATTGCAACTGCTATCTTCACACGTCCTTTCTGATCCGAGTACAGAATCCGAGCTTGAGAACCGACAACCTGGCAAATGCAGGCAGGAAATTTCAATCAAAGAAAGTC